>NC_057801.1:851077614-851081847 GCF_018294505.1 Triticum aestivum | reverse complement strand
TTAATTATGATTATTAGAAAGTACGGGCAGAATTGCGTGAGCGGATAAATATTACAATGTGGATAAACTATGCAAAGATTGAACATGTTTTTTCTATCATAAAGACATTCATGAACAAATATGTATTGCAAGGAAGGGGAAGACATCTGGGAAAACAGAAGTCAGCGTAACATCACACAACTTTTGTAAGAACCATCACAAGACACAGACTCCAATACATGGAGAGATATCTAAGTCCATGCCCAAACAGGCGGTGAACAACTAAAACTTAAACCTATATGTCATGCTCCATATGGTACTCGATCTAATCTTCCACTCCATCGAACTCATCCTCGTCGGTGGCGCGGAGAACGTATGCTTGCCAGAGTGTTTTTTCTTCTTGGACGAGGGTTTCTTCTTCTTGGGGGCAGATTTCTTGTCTCTTTTTCTTTTCTCTTCTATAGGTATACCGGTGGGGATGGTGTCGGTAGCTGCGATCTGCTTCTCTTCCTCGAGAACACTATGCTGGTCATTCGTGTTTGGGGTGTCTATCTTTTGAAGGGCAACATCAGGGTGCTCGCTGGAATCGGGCGTCTACAAGAGGTGAGACAACTTATAAGTTATGGGGGAAAATTGTAGTGCGACATGAGAACACCCGTGGAGGCGGCGGAAGGTACTTACCTTGCCGGTGGAAGAGGACAAGGTCTCACCGGAGAGGAATAATTCCTCCAGGAAGCGTGTGGCGAAGCTTTAGCATTCCCAAGGGGAAGAGGCGTGGGAAGTGTGGGGTTGTGGCGCGACAGATAAAGGGGCTCGTAGAGCTGCTTAGATAGTCGAGTGGTGGAGCACAACCGGGGAAAGTGGAGCTTTGATTCTGGAGCAGAGTCCAACATGCGCTCAAAGCCTGGGAACTCTACTCCGGATTTAAATCTTCACTTTCCTGGGTTCTGCTCCGCCGCATCGCCTATTTCAGCAGCTCGACGAGCCCCTTTGTGTCTCGCACCACGACCCCTTACTCTCCACGCCTCTTTCGCTTGAGAAAGCTCAAGCTTCGCCACAGGCTTCCTGGAGGAATTATTCCTCTCAGGTGAGACCTTGTGTCCTCTTCCACCGGCGAGGTAGGTACCTTCCTCTGCCTCCACGGATGTTCTCAAGTCGCACTATAATTTACTCCCATAACTTATAAGTTGTCTCAGTTCTTGTGAATGGCCAATTCCAGCAAGCACCCTGATGCCGCCCGTCAGAAGATAGAGACCCCAAAAACGGATGACCAGCACAGGGTTCTCGAGGAAGAGAAGAAGATCGCAGGTATCGAGGCCATCCCCACCGCTCTACCTCCAGAAAAGAAAAGAAAAAAGAGACAAGAAACCCGCACCCAACAAGAAGAAACCCTCCTCCAAGAAGAAGAAACCGCCCGACAAGCATATGTTTGCCTTAGTTCTGCACGCCACCGGCGAGGATGGGTACGATGGAGTGGAAGACTAAATCGAGTAACATATGGAGCATGACATATAGGTCAAAGTTTTAGCTGTACACCCCTGTTTGGGCATGGACTTAGATATCTCTCCATTTATTGCAGATTTGCAGTCTATGTCCTTGTGATAGTTCTTATAAAAGCAGCGTGATGTTAAGCTGACTTCTGGTTTCTCAGATGTCTTGCCGTTCTTTGCAATACATATTTGTTCATGAATGTCTCTGTGAGAGAAAAAACATGTTCAATCTTTTCATAGCTTATCCACGTTGTAATATGTATCCGCTCACACAATTCTGCCCGTAATTCCCAATAATAATAATCAATACTCAACACCCCCAGGCATAACGGTAGCGACACGAGCGATGGGACTGGAGAAGAATTTGAATTCAAGCCGACGGACCCCCCCCCCCAACCCCCCGCAGGTGATTAAGTCGACGTGGAGCCGCGGGCGCAATGAGGCGCCGAGTTAGTCATAGGCACAGTGGTGTCACAGTAGTGGGTTGCGTCGGGAAGAATACTTTTTTGACCAGGCGTCGCATCGGGTTTGCCAAACCCGGGGACACGTCACAGAGGAAGGCACGCGTAGGTGTTGCTAGCTTTGTATTTTAAATATATTTTAAACCAGGTCTTTGTTGGTATATTTCGTTATATTAGCTTATAGCTTTCTTTTTTACGACACAACCATTTAAAAAATATCTAAAATTAAATTAAATGTAAAATAGGACTCATTATTAAACTTTGTATTCTTTTAGAAAATGTTACAACATTTCAAGACGTTCCTGTTTTCGAAATTCATTCAAAGAATCAAAAAATGTTCCCATTTTCAAAATTTGTTCTTTTTCCATGCAGGCTACGGCGATCAGGGAGATTGACATTGGTCTCGTGCTTGAGGTAGGGCTCCCTACCACGACATTCTTGTTCACCTCACATTTCAAAAATGTCTGAAATAAAAAAAAGACCAATGATTCAAAAAATGATCTAGAAAATTAGATCTGTCAAGGTTGAGATCAATGATTTCGTTGCAAGATCTTGTTCATTGGATTACTGAAGTCCGTCACCATGACACATTTTGGATTCTAAGAGTGGAAGAGCGTTGTTGTGCTAGATGCATCCTTAGTTGGAGCAATGCATATTTATCAAATACAAGTATAGTAAGTCAAACAACTAATAAGACGACAACCTTGATGAAACTTTAAACCAAAATAATCACGATTACGGTAACAAGCATAATCTCAACTTCATGTGCCATGTACAACAACTCTGTTTGGGTGCAGCACCATCTCCAAGATGTTGTCTTAGTTGTAAACACCACTCTGGATCATTCCTCTTTGGATCATTCACGATAAAGGACGGCTCCAAAATATGTTTCTGAGAGGACATGTGGCTAGGAAACACCATTCTTCAGGAACATTATCCAGCCTTGTACCAAATTGTACACGATAAGAATGATACTCTTGCACATGCGCTCAGCTCCTCCCCGCCGAATGTATCATTTATGATTGATTTGATTGGCCTTCGCCTTGTGTCATGGCAACATCCCATTTGGATTTGATTAACTTGGCACACGGGAGGGATGTGTTTCGCTGGAATCCAACTACATATGGATCATTCACAGTTGACTCTATGTACCATGCACTCTCGAACTCAACAGTTCCAGTGGATAATAATAAACTAATCTAGAAATCAAATATGCCACACAAAAAATAAGATTTTCACGTGGTATCTTTGGAGAGGAGTTGTGCTAAGAAAAGACAACCTCACTCGATGCAACTGGCAAGGAAGTAAGATGTGTAGATTTTGTACTCATGACAAAACAATTAAACACCTCTTCCTTGAAAGCAAATTCACGCGTTCTATATGTCAGTCGTCTAAAAGCGTCCACACTACTAGGGAAAAGCCTAGCAATAGCGTGGGTTTTGGGTATATCGGTAACGCGGGCGCCCGCGCTACTGATACGGCGCCATAACTAACTTGTAGCAGTAGCGCGTGTATAACCCTCGCTACTGCTACTTCTGATAGTAGTAGCGTGGTTGACACCCGTGCTACTACTACTTAGCTGTAGCGCGGGTCAGGGCCTCGCGCTACTACTAAGTAATTGGGAATTAAAAAAAATTCCATCCATGGTTGCTGTTGATGGGCGTCATCGTCCTCTCCAACTTGCTGCTGGTCCTGAAGGGGATGAAGTTGTCCATGGTGATGGTGGCTCCCCACCCAACTCGTTCCTGCACCTCTCATCTACTGCTGCTACAAAAGAAGTGAAAGTTATTTGAATGAGGAAGAGAGAGATAGATAGGAGTAGGAGGAGGAACTCACTGGTGGCCGCCGAAATTGAAGCCGATGCTCGAAACCTAGAAGAAGCCAAGTGACCTGCTACTGCTTGTCGTAGGACCCTTGACCATGGTGCTCACATGTCCTCAAGAGGCATTGTCCCGGCGAGGAGGTACAACTAGCTGCATCCATGGTGGATCTGGTCGCCACCTTGGACGATGCTACGCTAGTTTCCCTCTCCTTCAAGCAACGGAGAAGGAGGAAGGAGGGGTCGGGGAGGGGGTTGCGATGGGAGAGGAGGTCGCCGAATTTGGTGAAGGCGCCGAGGTGTGAGATCGGCGGCGGTGGTGTAAGTGAGCATGGCCATCACGGGTGGGAGGAGAAGGGGAATGGGAGAGTGTGGGAGAGAGGAGGGAGAGAGGAGGGATTCGGCGGAGAATATGGGGACTTCGCCTACCTTTTACTTAGTAGTACCGAGGGGTATACACCCGCGCTACCACTACCAACTTAGT
>NC_057801.1:851062305-851077252 GCF_018294505.1 Triticum aestivum | reverse complement strand
ACTTACTAGTAGCGAGGAGTATAAACCCGCGCTACTATCAACTTAGTAGTAGCGAGGGGTATAAACCAGCGCAGCGTCTGCCTATAAGCTTTTCCCTAGTAGTGCCAATTTTTATCCGCCAACACAAGTTTTGCCAATATATATGGTCACTAGTAAGATGGAATATCAAATAATTTTAGTATGCTAATATGGGTGGGAGCGTCTGCCTTATTATGGTTGTTTTGGCTATGTACAAACATTTATGTTTTTAATGGCAAAACCTCTTCTCCTATGCAAGTTATTTAGTGTTGTATGCACTAGCTTCATATTGGCCTACGCTACAATGAACGGAGTATCAATCATTGTTTAAGGCGGTCTGTATGCGGTTGGAGTGGGTGGCAAGGGAGGTTTTTACCCAACATGGGTGGAAGCATAATCTTCGGATCGGTCCACCTCCTTGGTCGACATTGGCTACGTAGAAACATTTATGTTTTTAATGGCAAAACATCTTCTCTTATGCAAGTTATTTAGTGTTGTATGCACTGGCTTCGTATTTGGTCTATGCTTTAGCGAATGGAGTATCCATCGTTGTTTAAGGCGGTCTGTATGCGGTTGGAGCGGGTGGCGAGGGAGGTTTTTACCCAACATGGGTGGAAACATAATCTTCGGATCAGTCTACCTCCTTGGTCGACATTGGCATAGTTTTGGACTCATATGGCTTTACTGCTGGCAACTTGTCATCTTTTTAATTATACTTTGTTAGACTATTCATTTAAGGTTATTTACATTTAGCTATGCAGAGACCGGGTGTCGCTCATTATGCTTTATATCCACTTGATAAAAGCGCCCTTTATCGAAAAGTTGTAAACACCAACAAACTGATGCAAAAGGCCTTAGTTTTAACAGTACTAGCAAAGACACGGCCTGAGTGGCCAATGTCACAACATGCAGTAACTAATACTAATAGGCTCAACAACAAACAGTAGAGAAAAAATATTAAGCAAATCAAAGAATTTCTTCACATAGTGCATATGGTTTTTACATGCGCACAAACTTCAGCCATAATTTGACCAAATATGACGCAAAATAGGCTAATACCAAATCCATAGGTAAAAGGGACATCAGGTCAGACACATCATCACTACGCTCTCCCTCACTCCAACATTGATATATCAAGCCCCCGTCCGGCCCCAGATATGAAGACCACCAAAGTGTTGCTTGGCGGCGACACCGCCAGCTGCATGATGTCTTGGAACCTTTACAATGACGAGGAGGCGAGAGCTCCCGTGACACTGTCCCTGACATGGACCCTCCCATCTTCGTATGTGGTCACCACATCTTTAGACCGTTGAAGCGAAATCAAGAAAGTCATCCAGCCCCGTTAAATGAAAAGCATTCGGCATTCAGGACAGATTAAAAAAACAATAGAGGGTCGGGTCATGTCGGGTGAGTGGTACCTAATGAAGACAAAACACAAAGCAACATTTGAGCAGCCATATCCTATATGATCAAGCTATTATCTTTTCTTGTGAATGCGATTATGTTGGAGCGACACAAATGCAACGACACACGCAGTGCCTTCCCTCTCCGAGCCCTCCCCCCCTCTCCCTTTGTGCACGCATAAGAAAACCAGAGTGATTCTGACCCTGCCTAAACATCATCTCTCCCTCTCTCTCGCACTACATCACCTAGACCAAGCTCACACGAGCTGTGATCGCGTTCTAGAGCATTCTATTGACAGTTATTGTGTCCCATTCAATCGCCACTCTTGCTAGCTCCTATTGCTTCTAGAAGACGCCAAGCACTCGGCCTCGTACCCCCTCCCAGTGCCCAGCCTCCCTCACCTCGCCATGCGGTCGATGCACGGTGCAGTGGTGTAGCTGCTATAAATCGGTACCCCAAGCCCCTCTCCTAGGTCTGCTGCCTCACTCGAAGCCCCAATTGCATGCCCCACAGCCCTGGTGATCATCTCGGCCGTTCCGCATAGGAATCAACTGAATAGTCACCGCTCGGACAAGGTTGTGATTCAAGCTGTACATGCCACCTTTAGCCTCCCTGACCTCTCCATTATCTTCCCCTCATCGCTGCGACGCGAACATGCTTTTTTCCCCTATGATCCAGCGACGGAACCGGTCCATTGGAAAACTTCCCGACCGCTGTCGCATGAGACAGTTCACCATCATGTCTCCGTAACCACCAGCCGCCTCCTCTACCTGCAACCGACGCGCAAGGATTCCCCAAGCATGTATGCATCCCCGTCTGCCAGCGCCACACCTTCCATAAATGTCGGTGAGCAAACCCTTGTCGCCCTGTCTCCGGCGAGAGTTAAAAGTCAACGGGGTGAGAACCGTATATCATTCTCTCCCCATCTCCCCTTCGATCGTTGAACACTGGGTCCAGCCAGACTAGCCCGTTGGCTTGACCGGGTCGACTGCGCCACATGCATCGCTATAGAGCCAGGCCTAGTGGGTGTTGGCCGCTATGCTACGGAATGAGCACTGCATTTGAAGTCGGTCGACTTGTTCCGGCCTGGTTTAAATAGTGCCCTTTTATTTTTCATTTGTCTTGTGAACTTGTGAGATCTTTAGGAAATTAATAGGCCTACGTCCAAGTACCCATCCTCCATTACAAGCATCAAAACATATGTATGGGGTGCTCAAAGTTTCACACATCCGTTTTCAAGAAAAAAGCTGACCATATTGGACCTCCTCATATCCTTTAATCTTTTTTAGACATGCTAACCTTGCTCTTGGTCTTGCTAACTTAACCTATTCGGCTTCATATTGTACTTCTTATGCACTCTATTTTCAAACGCTAACAACCACATCTTTGGGTCATCTTCGAATCGTTCAACCAACTTTTCTACTATCAATCGTGTTGTCATTTCTTTCACCTCTAAAACCCTCATGCAAGTATCTCCACCATGACGTCCTCGTGGCCCATGCCGCATTGCCCCTCCAGCACCGCCACCACCTGAGCTGGCGACACGAGAGGTACCGACCTGCGGATGATTGCACAGCTTCTCCTCCAGCAGGTACACCCCCCTTCAGTTGGAGCACTCAACAACCAAACTCCGACCGCAACTCCGGATTGTGGCACCGCCAGGTCTCCGCCAGGAAGACGATACTCCCTTCCCCATTCTCCAGCTTCCATCTCTCTCCTTCGAACTAGGCGAAGACTGTGGCGGATCAAGAGAGAGTGAAGCATAAGAATAAAAGCTAGAGAGATTTGGCCGAATTTTTAATTATGGCATAGCTTCAATTGTATTGGTCTGTACAAAACTAAAACTTGCATCTGAATCGCACATTTCCTCTACCTCCTTCACCTGACTCTACAATGTCCACATAACTCCCCAAAGGCATGTTGGCTTGATTATTTGCCGGGGGCACATCCTAAAATAGTTTGAGGAACATACAATATTACACAGCAAGCAGACCTAGCATGGAAAGAAAACTCAAATCCCAAACTAACCATTACAAAGAAACAGCCGCCTCCCATGTGGGAGACTAAGAGCTACTGAAGGAGATGAAACGTAGGCAACACTCGGATCTGAGAGGAAGAAGTAAGCAATCGAAGTAGGAAGTAGATGTAGGCTGGGAGCTGTCCATGGACGTAAAAGGGGCAGGTAAAAGGATTCAGCGACACCGGCAGGGAGGAGTAAATTGCACGAAACCACCACTTTAAAGGCTAGGTTTGCAGAAAACACTACGTTACATTTTTTTTGCAAAATACATCGTGTCTACCGTAATCATTTTGCAAAAATCACTGATCGGCGGATTAGAGCGCTTTAAATACGTTTATGACAGGTGGGTCCAGATTTTGCTGACGTGGCATAACGGCTCAATCAAAATAAAAAAAAGCAATCAGCTCCATGGGCTACCAAGCACGACAAGAGCACAACAGCAGATTCGATTCGATTCAGCTGCATCCACGGCGTCTCCATGCAGCCCAACCCGGCCAACATGTACGCCCGCTGCCGTCGGCTACTGCCCCGACTGCTTCTCCTACCTCCAGCCGCCGCGCTCCTAGCTCAGCGCCGGCCCGGAGTCCCCCGAGCTCCTGCAGATCCTCCTGCGCCGCCTCAAGCACCCGCTCGCCCGCCTCCGGATCTCGCTCTCCGGTGCCGAGTTTGTCTTCTCCGAGCCCCACTCCAAGCGCCTCCGCCTCCGCCGCGAGGTCCTCAACGGCATCGTCCTCGAGTAGACCCACCCTGTCGAGTTCGTCGTCCACCACCGCCTCTGCGACTCGTGCGTGTTGACACCAGATTTTGGCACGGTCAATAACTTATTTCAGATGGCCTCAAATAGAGAAGTGATCTTCATGAAAGAGTTCCGTATTGTCGATATGAACATCTTTGAAGTTTGGGTCATCGCAGTCCGATTTCATCTCGAAGACCGAAACTATGCTCAAAGTACTAAGATCTTATATTCAGAGTACAGTTTGACTGATTAAGCCCCCAATACGACCTTAAATGGAAAAATTATCTACATGGATCGTCTTTGTCTCGTCGAAACGATTGATTTTGATATAAAAATCGTTCTAATCCAAGTTCGTATGCAAAAGTTAGAGCCATCGGAATACAGCCCTGTCAAGAGGCAAAAACTGGCGCGCCCCACCAGACACCCTGTCTGATGGGTAGCGCGAGGATAGCCTGTTTTGCGCGACCGATTTAACCCTCAAGATGACTTCTGATCAAAAAACGTTCAACATAAAAGTTGTTCGTATCGTCGAATCAGTCAAGATTGCTTTTGGGCTCATTTCCATCCGAGATCGTTTACCACCACAAAAAGACCCACAAGATGCAGCGAGTTTAAACCGAACAGTTTTGGAAAGTTCGGACAAAACCAATCCGAATTTGACTAGGGTTTTGGACGTGAATCCAAGCCTTTTCTTTGCACGGGAAGTCCAGCCGCCTCTTATATACCTAAGGGGTGACGGCCGATTGAACAACACACAATCGATCAATTCATCTACCACTTTTATCTTTTATCTTTTCTCCTGAACCCTAGTTCTTCTTCTTCCTTGTTCTTCGTTCGTTCTTCTTCATTGCAGGGCGGCGAACCTCGAGGCCCTAGGGGCGATCAGGTCGACCTAGGGCAGCCCATAGCCGCCGCGCGCCCAGACGGGGTCCCTCCCGGGTGTGTGGGGTTTTGGGTCCCAAAAGCGTCGGCTTGCTGTCTTGCGTATCGCGCTGGAAGTCGGCCTCCCGCGGTGTGAGTTGCGGAGCATCTCCCTCGGCGCCGCGGGTACACATCGACGTGTTCGTGTGATGCGTTCTAGCGTCAACACACTTTTTGGCGACTCCGCTGGGAACGAAGCTTTGAACGGTCTCCGGCCTATTCTTGCTACGAAAGGATCGTCATCTAGGGTTTGCAATCTACAAAGGTAATATGAATACCCAATTCCTTACTGTAGATGCAAATAATTCATATGGTGTTACTAGATTGCTCAATGAGTATACTCTATCGGCTAGCCCTAGTTTTTTCAGTAATGCATCTAATTACGTGCAAGGGCCGATTCAAAATAATTTGCATGCTTTAAGTTCTTATGATATTAGTAACCTACACCATATGTATCTCAACTCTCATGCATCGGCAACCCCACAAATTGTTATGCCGATGAACAACATGGTGAGTTCAGTTAATAAATTTGAAACACCTCATGTTAGAATCTCAAATGCCATGCAAGAAAGTGTTTCACCCTTTTATTCATCGGCAAGTAATGTGCAATATACTAATCCAACCATGCCGATGAACGAGAGAATTGGCCATGCTGCTACTAGTTATTCGGCCAGTTACTCTCAAGCTTCATATGCTACATCTCATGTTAGTAATTCTTCGGCACCATACACAACTGTAGATGCTCATAATTCGGCTTCACACCTTCCTGGTTATAGCCGAATGAATGTAAATTTTGCAGGAGCGGTTGTGCCCAATATTATAGAAGATGAGGTAGTGGTGGCTGCATTGAAGAGTTTAGCCCAAAATAAGAGAATTAGTGCTCTTTGCCTTGAACAACATGAAAAGGGGCTATTTCTTGATTATGCCGCAATAAAAGCTAGAGTTTTGCAAGAATATGAATCTTTGCCAATTGATAAAATTGGCGAGCAAAAGCATGGTCTTACAACAATGCATATGCCTTCACCTAGTACTACATCATATTATACACCCCCTACACAATTGCAAAATTTCGGCAACACCCGTGTGTCATTGCCGAATGAATCTAAAAGCATTAAGGGGCAATCATATCCGGAGTGGGCTAAAATTGAGAAAAAGCTTAAAGCTAATTTTGCTGCTCGCCGTCAGAAACAAATAGAAAAAGAATTGGCTCAGATAAAAGAAGCATTGCCAATTGATAGTATCAATGAAAAGAAGGATGATTCGGAACATGAAAGTGCTTCGGTTGAAAAAGCCGAATCAAGTAGTATATATTCTGAATCCATCAATTCCAACGAGGCAAGCATTATTGAGAAAGGGCATGGTAAGCATAGGAAAACAACGATGCTTGATTTTTCTGAAGTTAATGGAACCTACTTCCTGCCCTATGAGTTCCGTGCCGTAGAAATTGACAAGCTTCAAGGACAAGAACAAGTAGCCGAACAAAGTTCGGCCGACAAAAATCTTCAAAGCAATGATGCACGGATTGAAGAAAAAGATGATGACAAGGTGTTGGGGAGCCATCCAAAGACGGAGCAAGATGTTCTTGAAATGGCACCACCATCATGCTCTCCCAACATATTTGAAGAGGTATGCATAGCGAGTAATTTACCTATTTTCAGATTTGGTCGCAACTTCATTATTGATGCATCTATAAGAAATATTCTCATAAGTAATTTTGAAAGACCAATGAAGAAGGGTAATTTACTTGTTAGCAATAAAATTGTTATGGAACATATCGGTCAAACCATTGCGCCATTTATAAAGACCGATAATGACTTATTGTTACAACCAAAGCTTTCCCCATTGCTTTATCTAAACTTCATATCTAGTTGGGTAGCTTTGCTTATTTCGTACTTGGCTTGCACTTGGTCTCAACTGAGACATATATGTTCGAAATATATTCGTTTCAGAAATTTAAAGCCAAGGTTAAATTCTATTGAGAAAACCGATTCTAATACAATATCTTATCCAAAGACATCGGAGATAGAGTGGAAAACACAATGCATAGCCGAACGGGGATATTCTAAATATGAACCATTAGTTTGCTTATCTACAAAGCCGTTCAAACAGCAAGATCGGCTAGAAAACAAGAAATATACCTTCAATTCAAGCATGTGTGATCAAATATTTGATTTGTTGCTGAAAAATAATTACATTACAATTCTCGATCACCATGTTAAGCCATCAATCCAAGGACGAATGTATTGTAAGTTGCATGATTCATCCAAACATAATTTTGAGGATTGCGACATGTTTCGGCAAATAGTTAAATCGGCCATTGAAAAAGGACAATTGAAGTTTGTTGAAACACCAAGAGATGACCAGTCTATTCCGATTGGTCCCGATGGCAAAAGGTTTTTGTATCGGCTGCTTCAAGCCGATCCATTTAAAAAGAATGTAAAAGCTGCAGGTGATGGGATCAAGCTTTCATGTAAAGAAGTTGTTGAAGAGTATAATGAACATAATCTTGAGGGAAAGAATTCCATCGAAGCTACAATGGAGACGCCAAGGACTGGGGGGCAGCAAGCAAATCCAATGATCGATGAAAGCAAACCAAAAGAAAACAAAGGCCGAAATAAGCGCAAGTGTAAGAGATCAAAAATCACCTTCGCTGAACTATTGGATAAATATCAAAAGAAGAGTGAAGAGAAGAATGCTTATCGGCCAAATCGTGGAAAGAAACCAAGGTCACCCCCAAGGCGCAAATATGAGGATCGGTATTGGCAAAGTGATAATGTTAATGCAACATATTCATATCCTTATTTTGGGCCGCCAATGCCAATGCCGTGGATACCTCCCTATGCTCATATAGGTACATATTCATCATGGGACAGGTATGATACAAGGGCACATTCTTCATCTTATTCTAGACCATCTCATCAATACTATGCAGCTCCAAGGAGATCAACATTTGAACAATCACGCGTCAAAGACCGTTTCAATCATAAGGAATCGGTCCAGAGCTCAAGCAAGAAGAAAGAGGTGGTAAAGCAAGTTTACCGCATGAAAAGAGATGGTCGTAAGTGTGTTGCTTCAGATTTGATCTCAAATAACAAAGAGCCAATTAAAGTGTTGACATTGGCTACAAAAGGCAAAGAAGTGAAGCAATCAATTGATAAAAATCAGAGTGCCAAATCTGAAGAAAAGAAGTTGAGGGTGCACAAGGCCCAAAAAGAGTTGTCATTGCTTCAAACAAAATCACAGCCGGGGTGCCCACTCGGCTTATCGTATTGGCGAAAAAAAGAATTACAAAAACTTAGTGCACAAGAGCTGAGAAAGAGGAACATGGCATGGGTTCCCAAGAGGATCAATCAAAATAAAAACAATGTGCATGCTTCAATTGCAATAAGTACAATAAAAATGAAGAAGGAGAATGATGGAAGCAACAAACAATTAAGCCGAAGGTCTGCATCACAACATCAAAATCTTCGGTTAGCACATCATCCATTTTCTTCAACAATGCCATTGATGCCTTTGCCATGGAATTCATCCACAGGTATGATCAGTTACCCTCCATGGACTTATTTTGATCCATGGATGCAACATAATTTTCTATATGATGACAGAGTATTACCAAATCACTATACATTTGGTTAGTTACATTTTTGTTGCTAAGACAAAGGGGCCGAAATATTTTATTGCTATTTTATTTGTTTATTTCGGCTATACATGTTTTAATGGATGAATTCTACATGAACCTCATGGTAATGTCCGATACTTAACTATCGTCCTAAGAAACTATCTGATCATGGCCGGTGTGGAATTCTAACACCGTCCTTAGTTCAATTGGAACCGAGACAAGGTACATGTTAAGTGATATTAGCTTTCTCTCTCTAGTACTATGGAGATTATATTTTGATGGTTCAATTTGTAGCAATGACCAAAGTGTTGGTGTTGTTTATTTATCTCCATATGGAGCTAGTTTGTGAAGCCTCATGCCGCTTAAGATATTTTTGCACAATGATCAAAGCCAAATATGCATTGTTATTCGGATTGGAGCTTTGCCTTGCTATAGGTGCTATACATATTGAGGCTTCCGGTGATTTGTTATTAGTAGTGCAACAAATATCCAAGGGTTATCAATGTTTTGACGGATCACTTATAGTTTATCTTTTGGTATGTCTAGATGCAAGATTTACCTTGGGTTGCTTTGAAATTGTTCATATATCTAGGAATGACAATTCGAAAGAGTTGGCACAACAAGCGTCCGGCTACTATGTTTACCATGGTGTATTGCATTTCTATCAATAGCCGATGCTAGGTCTTGTCAACATAGGTAAGGCTGAATCGAAGCCCACCGCTTCGGCCACTAATGAAACTTTTATGCAGGCGAAGTAAGGATTGGAGGAAGTTCATTCTTGATTATCTGCAAAATCCTAGCGAAAGGGTGAACAATATGGTTCGGAGGATGGTTTTGATCTATGGAATCTTATCACTGGATTGTTTTAGAAGCTGAGAAGTTTTCACCCAAGTTTGCATCAAGAGGTTCAAACAAGCAATGGACGATATATACTTGTCGTTCTAAGAACATGCAAAATGCCCGATGGAGTGTTGACATCGTCCTTAGAACAAACTATGCGGAAGTTATTTTTCGGCACACAAACTTTGCCGAAAAACAGGGGGGCATGTGTTGACACCAGATTTTGGCACGGTCAATAACTTATTTCAGATGGCCTCAAATAGAGAAGTGATCTTCATGAAAGAGTTCCGTATTGTCGATATGAACATCTTTGAAGTTTGGGTCATCGCAGTCCGATTTCATCTCGAAGACCGAAACTATGCTCAAAGTACTAAGATCTTATATTCAGAGTACAGTTTGGCTGATTAAGCCCCCAATACGACCTCAAATGGGAAAATTATCTACATGGATTGTCTTCGTCTCGTCGAAACGATCGATTTTGATATAAAAATCGTTCCAATCCGAGTTCGTATGCAAAAGTTAGAGCCATCGGAATACAGCCCTGTCAGGAGGCAAAAACTGGCGCGCCCCACCAGACACCCTGTCTGATGGGTAGCGCGAGGATAGCCTGTTTTGCGCGACCGATTTGACCCTCAAGATGACTTCTGATCAAAAACGTTCAACATAAAAGTTGTTCGTCTCGTCGAAACGGTCAAGATTGCTTTTGGGCTCATTTCCATCCGAGATCGTTTACCACCACAAAAAGACCCACAAGATGCAGCGAGTTTAAACCGAACAGTTTTGGAAAGTTCGGACAAAACCAATCCGAATTTGACTAGGGTTTTGGACGTGAATCCAAGCCTTTTCCTTGCACGGGAAGTCCAGCCGCCTCTTATATACCTAAGGGGTGACGGCCGATTGAACAACACACAATCGATCAATTCATCTACCACTTTTATCTTTTATCTTTTCTCCTTAACCCTAGTTCTTTTTCTTGCTCGTTCTTCGTCTGTTCTTCTTGTTGCAGGGCGGCGAACCTCGAGGCCCTAGGGGCGGTCAGGTCGACCTAGGGCAGCCCATAGCTGCCGTGTGCCCAGACGGGGTCCCTCCCGGGCGTGTGGGGTTTCGGGTCCTAAAAAGCGCCTGCAAGATTGTCTTGCGTACCGCGCTTCCGGCAGGTCTCCTTCGACGTGAGCTGCGGTGCATCACCCCCGGCGTTGAGGGTACACGGTGACGTGTTCGTGTGCGAACAGTGCGCCTGTGCCCAAGCCAACCCCAACCAGTGGGTCGCCCTTGTCCAGTTCCGCCAGCACGTCCCACACCGCCGCACTTTCCTCAGCTCCTCTTAAAGCATGGCCAGGCCGCGCTCGCCATCTGCGTCGCCTCGGCTCCCGGCGGCCTCAACTTCTTCCTCGGCTCGCGCTCGCACGCCGCCCGCCTCGTCTTCTTCTTGGTACAGTCAAGCGTGTGTTCCACCATGAGAAACGGGATCGAGAAAGGGAGTAATTTCGGGTGGGAGAAAGAAAAGAATCGGAGAAGAAGATCCAGCTAACATGTGGGCCCCGTCTCTGGCGTGACGCCGTATTGAGCGAGCCGTTATGCCATGTTAGCAAAATCTGGACCCACATGTCATAAACATACTTAAAGCACTCTAATTCGCCTATCGGTGGTTTTTGCAAAATAATTACGGTAGACACGGTGTTTTCTGCAACAAAAATGTAACGTAGTGTTTTCTGCAAATCTAGCCTTCAATGTGATGGTTTCGTGCGATTTACTCGGCAGGGAGAGATCTGACGATTCGAGCAGCGAGGCGCGGCGCCGGCACCCCGGTTACTGATGCGGCCGGTCCGAGGCCTTGGTTAGCGATGGGTGGTCGTGGCTTAGTCGGTGAGCAAGAGGGAGGGGGATGCAAGCCGGATTAGCAGTGCACAGCCAGACATGGAAACCGATATGAACCAAGGACATCCGCCCCTACCAAGAATGCATAAAAACGGGGTCACGGCTTACAACTTACAAGAAAGAGATGACGTTCAATTCATCGGCTTGGTCTTGCAGATGCTGATAGACGTTTAGTTTCCACTTTATTTTCTCCCCTCCCGTCGCTTGTCGCTTCCACTTCTACTTTTCGTGGATAACTCCACCGCTGAGGCCTCTTTTTTATTATTTTTGAGGGTCGCTGAGGCCTCTTGGTACGTAACGTACAAGCAAATTATTTTCTTTTATTTTTCACGAGCTTGCGTACTACAGGTAATTTTTTTTTCAGAACGTACTATGGTTTTTTCTTTTGAGAACGTACCACAACCAGAAAAAGGTTCGCTCCTGATTTTAAAGATCCTAGCAAACATGTCCTTGCGTTGCAATGGGACAAAAAATCCCATACTTCTAGCACAATATGCATGACTCAAGACCCATTCACTTGTCCATGTTATCTACACAGACATAGTATCTCATCCCTGTTGTTCTTTATCCTTCTTCCCGCACTCACCGATGGTCAAGCTGTCCATCCAATCACAATGCGTGCAAATATAGTCAATCCAAAGGTGATGATCTCAGCCACCGCACTCACATTTTTCACTAAACTATGCCATTGCAAGTGAATGTCTAATAGTTTTTTACCTAATCTCGTCGAGGTATGGCCTACAGCATTACAGCCATGGTTCCTGATGTATGGCCTACGCCTAGTCCCTCATACGCCCACTGACTTTAAAATTCCATATTTATTTTTCAAAAGGGATCAACATTCCTTTTGAAACATAACCACCTTTTAAATCACATGGAATTTTTAAAACAGCATGGATATTTTTAAATTATGAATATATTTTTAAGCACATGAAATGATTTTTTCGAGAAAAAGGCAAATATGTTTCAAATTATATAAATATTATTTAATACATGAACAATTTCTTAAATTACAGAAACATTTTAAGATGCATGAACGGTTTTAAAAAATTGAATAAGATTTTCCAAAAGTCAGAAGACATTGAAAACGACACAAAAAATTAAAACGTGTGAACACTTTTTATGAATAACTAACTACATGTTCTAATTGTATTTTTTGATGGAACGTTCTAATTTGAAGTGCAAGTGATCACAAGGTATGCACGCCTCACCAACAACATATGAGAAGTACCCCGCAAAAAAAACATATGAGAAGGTGTCGGACTAATCTATATTCATCACCTCTTTGTATTATGGCGGCTTAATTAAGAGCCATTTTATGTTTGATTGAGGCCCCGCTCAGATATCCTCCGCTCCCCAACTGCAGCTCCCGGAGCAGAGGGAGCGCCAGCATAATCGCGCGGAGCGGCTCGAACCCATCTCCTTGGGCGGAGCGGAATTGAGAGTCTGGAGAGCTTTTGAACAGGCCCTGAATTTGGCCATGGCACCCACCTCGGTTCCTTCCTTTTCTTTGTAGGCCTGCTAAAATTAGGTAGCCTAATGTAGGGTGGAAACCCTAGGGCCGATCTTTCACGATTGGAGCGGATCCTATGAAGAACACGGGGGAAACACAAGGGAAAACATGAGGGGAAACACGAGACAAATCACTCAAACCAACAAGATTCGATTACACATGTGCTAGATCCTTGAAACACAAAGAGATACACGATTCACGATCAACAAAGGACGATACAAGTAGCAAGTTCTTCTCTGTGAGGAGGTCTTGAGGGGGGTCTTCCCGTGAGGGGTCTTGAATCCACTTGGGGGGATCTTCCCCGAAGAGGTCGTGAACTCCAATGGAGAAGGGTATCAAGTGGATGAGCAAAGCTCTATCTCTCAAATGAGTTAATCCTTTAGTAACCCTAGAAATAGGGAGGGGAAGGAGTATATATAGTCTAAGGGGGCGAAAGGGTACATGGGCCTCGTCCCAACACGCTGTGCATAGACCAGCGTCGGTCGTCCGGACACCGTTGGACATCTGGTGGCTCGCGATGGTCCGGACGTCCGAAAGCGGTCGGACGTCTGACGATTCGGCTCGGGTCAGGTGGCGTCGAATTTCCAGAGACTGTCGGTCGTCCGGGGGCTTCAGACTTCCAAGATTTTCCCTTTTGTTGGGTGGCACCTGATGTCCGGAGGGGCTCAGTAGTCCGGTCGATGGGGTGTGTCGGACGTCCGGTCCAGACCGGTCGTCCGGTGGCTATAGACTTCTAGCAGCTCTTCTTCTTGTCCCTTGTACTTGGTGTCCTCGCCGTCTTGTCCGTTGGGTGTAGCTGGTCTGTGGCCTTCCTCTAAGCACCTGATCATGAATAGGGTTTCTGCTTGAGGTAGTAGCCATGTCTCGCATGTAGGAAGTGGTAGTTCGGAGAGGAGAGAGTTCACCTTATCATCGATAGCCTTTGCTCGAGCTGTTGTCATTGGTCCAAGTGGTGTCACGGGAGGTGTAGGTAGCTCCATGGGGATGACCATGGGATGCTCCGCATCATCTCCCCCCCCCCTTGGGAAAAATCCGACCTCGGATCGAAAGCCTCATCACAATGGTAGGGAGAGAGATCCTCGGCGTTGAAAATGTCGCTCACGTTGTACTTGTCGCATGGGAGATCGATCTTGTATGCATTGTTGTTGTAGTGTGCTACCACCTTGAAGGTTCCGTCGGCTCGAGATATAAGCTTGGACTTGCATTCGTTGGGAAAGCGGTCCTTGCAAAGGTGTAGCCACACGAGATCTCCAACTTCTTTCCGTTCGATCTATCCTAGAGTTCGTACTAAAATAACACCAAAGAAAATCATATTCATAATAATCAATCCAACACAATGAACTTCAAAGAGTGCCCCAAGATTTCTACCGGAGAAACAAAAGATGAGAACGTGCATCAACCCCTATGCATAGATTACCCCAATGTCACCGCGGGAATCCATGAGTTGAGTGCCAAAACATATATCAAGTGAATCAATACAATACCCCATTGTCACCATGAGTATTCAATTGCAAGACATATATCAAGTGTTCTCAAATACATAAAAGTATTCAATCCGATAACAACAAAACCTCAATGGGAAAAACTCAATTCATCACAACAAGATAGAGAGGGGAAAACACCATATGATCCGACTATATTAACAAATCCCGCGATACATCAAGATCATGAAATCTCAAGAACACGAGAGAGAGAGAGAGAGATTTAACACATAGCTACTGGTACAAACCCTCAGCCCCGAGGGTGGACTACTCCCTCCTCATCGTGGTGGCCATCGGGATGATGAAGATGGCCACCAGTGATTATTCCCCCCTCCGACAGGGTGCCGAAACGGGGTCTAGATTGGATCTCGTGGATACTGAGGCCTTGAGGCGGCGGAACTTCTGATCTAGGGCTACCCCGAAGGGTTTTGGAATATTAGGGAATTTATAGGGCGAAGAGGCGGTCCAGGGGGTGCCCGAGGTGGGCAACACCCACCAGGGCACGCCTGGGCCTCCT
>NC_057801.1:851040245-851062041 GCF_018294505.1 Triticum aestivum | reverse complement strand
ATAAAAAATCTCCAAAAAGTTACGCGGTGTTTGGACTCTGTTTGATATTGATTTCCCGCGATGTAAAAAACAAGCAAAAAACAGCAACTGGCACTAGGCACTTGCTCAATAGGTTAGTCCCAAAAAATAATATAAAGTTGCTATAAAATGATTGTAAATCATCCAAGAATGATAATATATTAGTATGAATACTTTATAAATTATAAATACATTGTAGACGTATCAACATCCCCAAGATTAATTCCTCCTCATCCTCGAGTAGGTAAATGATAAAAGAAATAATTTATGAAGTGTGAATGCTAGCAAAGTGCATAAGTTTGATCAATGACAATTTGAATCACTTTTCCTAGCATCATGACAAGAACTCTTTCTTATAAAATTTCTCATGTTTAAAGTAGCAACTAATTCACATGTTAAGGTTCAAATAATGAATTCTCTTGGAACTCAACAACCTATGTTCTCAGTCACCAAGCAATTGTAATTCAACTTATTCAATAGAGTCTAAGTAAGAGATCCACATACTCAACCATCATATAGTCTTCTATGATTGCTAACACTCACCGCATACACATGAGCAAAAAATTTCAACCAGACACATAGAAAGATAGTGGCTTATAACTTCGCCTCCCAACGTATTCACCTTTGGGTGAGTCAACAATAATAACTCATGCCACCGATATCCAACTGGATATATGTGCCTAGATCTTTCCTCACCACATGATGCTTGCCAAAGGAGAAAAATAAAAAAGGAGTAGAGAGAAAATCTTTGACTCTTGCATGAAGTAAATACATAAAAGTAAAAGATAGGCCCTTCGCAGAGGGAAGCATAGGTTGCCATGTGCTTATTTGCTTGTATGCTCAACCCCTTAGTGAAAAATAACGTCACGTTATATTGCCCCTTATGATAGCAAACTTTATTATGCAATCTGTCGCTTTTATTCTTTGCCATCACAAGTTCGTACAACGCTCAATTTTCTCTTGCACCAAATGTTCTAACACTTTTAGAAGAAATTTTTATTGCCTTTTTGCATCGATGACAACTTACTTGAAGATTTTGCTCAGTCCATATGTAGGTATGGTGGCTCTCGAAAATAAGATTTGGGTTTAAGGGTTTTTGGATGCACAAGTACTATCTCTACTTGGTGCGGCATTTTTGGCTAGCAAAGATAAGGGGCAAGCACCACATGTTGAAGGATCTATGACAATATAACTTCTATGTGAATATGAACAAACATAAATCATTACATTGTCTTCCTTGTCCAGTATCAACAATTTTGGCATATAATATTTTGATGGGGGCTCACAATCACAAAAGATTTCCAAGATAGTGTATTTGCATGTGAAAGTTCTCTTCCTTATACTAACTATTGGTGAATTGCTTGTATGACCAATATTGTGATTGTCAAGCTTCAAAAGATTTCACTTTCTAAATCCAATATGAAACTACCACTAGGTATGATATGATTTCAACTTCATGACATTCAATTTATTCAACAATTCACTCATAGGATATAAGTGAAGCACTAGAGCAATTCCATAGAAAAGAGCTTCGTTGACGGGATGTGAATGTCGCCTACCTAGCCTCCCTGGCAAATATTTGAGGATTCTATTTTATTTAAAACTTTCAGATCTAAGTATTTTACTAAAATAGAAAACAAAACAAAACAAAATGACATTCCAAGGATAGCACACATCATGTGAAGAAGCAAAAACTTAGGCTCAACCGATACTAACCGATAATTGTTGAAGAAGAAAGGTGGGATGTCTACCGGGGCATCCCCAAGCTTAGATGCTTGAGACTTCTTGGAATAATAACTTGGGATGCCTTGGGCATCCCCAAGCTTGAGCTTTTGTGTCTCCTTAATTCTTCTCATATCACGGTTTCCCTAAAGCTCAAAAGCTTCATCCACGCAAAACTCAACAAGAACTCATGGGATAAGTTAGTATAGACCAATGCAAATCCTTATCATTATCTACTTTAGAAAATCACTAAAATTATTATTTAACATTGCCTACTAAATGCCTCTGCATATTTAATAGTCCTATCCCAAAATATAATCCTTAAACAAGCTAACATATGCAAACAATGCAACCATAACAGCAATCTGCCAAACCAGTACAGTCTATAAAGAATGCAAGAGTATCAATACTTATTCAACTCCAACAATTCTGGAAAAAAATACCACACTTTAGAAAATTTATGGGATCTTATTTGGCAAAACGTTTCACCAATTTATCACATTCTGACTTTTCTTGGGAATTTCAGCAACAGCGATAAACTTTCTGTTTTGAAACAACAACATGTATACTTGCAAAATAAGCATGGCAAAGGCTATCATTGCCACTTTTATTGAAATAAAAGATGCAAAACATTATTCTAAATAAAAGCAAGCAAATCCTAACAAAATAAATTGATTCGCCAATCAAAACACATATCATGTGAGAAATGAAAACATAGCTCCAAATGAGGTCACCGATAATGTTGGAGACGAAAGAGGGGATGCCTTTCGAGGCATCCCAAGCTTAGTTGCTTGGATATTCCTTGAATATTACCTTGTGGTGCCTTGGGCATCCCCAAGGTTAGGATCTTGTCACTCATTATTCTCCTCATATCCACATCTCATCCAAAACTTGAAAACTTCAATCACACAAAACTTAACGCAACTTTGTGAGATAGGGTAGTATGATAAAGAGCAAACCATTTCACTTGGGGTACTGTTACAGATAAAATTCATAATTGTTTCCATACAATTCCTATTGTAGAATATTATTTTCACAATTTATATTGAGCAATATAAGCCATAGAAACAAGGAAACAAGCAAACTATGCATTGAAAACAGAACAGTCTATAGTAATCTGTACTCAAACCATACTTCTGCTACTCCAAAAATTATGAAAAAATTAGGACCACGTCAGAACTTTTTATATTAATATTCTTCAAAAATAATCAACTCAAAAACACTCTTCTGTTAAAAATGAGAGTTGTTTTTGTGAGTGCAAAAGTTTCTATTTTTCAGCAAGATCAAATCAACTATCACCCAACATGATCCCAAAGGCTTTACTTGGCACTTTATTGAATCAAAAACAATAAAACATGATTACTACAGTAGCATAATCGTGTGAACACACAGAAACAGTAGATAAAAGTGTTGGGTTGTCTCCCAACAAGCTCTTTTCTTTAATGCCTTTTTAGCTAGGCATGATGATTTCAATGATGCTCGCATAAAAGATAAGAATTGAAAAATGAAAAAGAGCATCATGAATCACATGGCAAGCACATTTAAGCCTAACCCACTTCCTATGCATAGGGATTTTATGAGCAAATAATTCATGGGAACAAGAATCAACTAGCATAGGAAGGAAAAACATGCATAACTTCATAACTTTCAACACATAGAGAGGAAACTTGGCATTATTGAGATATGTAAAAGCATATGTTCCTTTCTCATAATAATTTTCAGTAGCATCATGAATGAATTCAACAATATAACTATCACATAAAGCATTCTTTTCATGATCCACAAGCATATAATTTTTACTACTCTCCACATAAGCAAATTTATTCTCATGAATAGTTGTGGGAGCAAACTCAACAAAATAACTATCATGGGATTGAAAATTAAAATCATGATGACGAGTTTCATGGTTATCATTATTCAATATAGCATACATGTCATCAACATAATCATCAAAGATAGGAGGCATGCTATCATCATAATAATTTATCTCATCAAAACTTGGGGGACTAAAAATATCATCTTCATCAAACATAGCATCCCCAAGCTTGTAGCTTTGCATATCATTAACATCATGGATATTCAAAGATTTCATACTAACAACATTGCAATCATGCTCATCATTCATGCCAATCATTTTATTAAGTTCTTCTTCTATCAATTGAGCACAATTTTCCGAACCATCATTTTCAAGAAAGATATTATAAAGATGATAAATAATATGATGCAACCTCAACTCCATTTTTTTATTTTTCTTTTATAAACTAAACTAGTGATAAAACCAGAAACTAAAAGATTCGATTGCAAGATCTAAAGATATACCTTCATCCACTCACCTCCCTGGCAACGGCGCCAGAAAAGACCTTCATTGACGGGATGTGAGTGCCACTTTCCTTACCTCCCCGGCAATAGCGCTAGAAAAGATGTCTACTACGCAACTTTATTCTTGTAGACACGTGTTGGGCCTCCAAGCGCAGAGTTTCGTAGGACAGTAGCAATTTTCCATCAAGTGGATGACCTAAGGTTTATCAATCCATGGGAGGCGTAGGATGAAGATAGTCTCTCTCAAGCAACCCCGCAATCAAATACAAGAAATCTCTTGTGTCCCCAACACACCCAATACAATGGCAAATTTTATAGGTGCCCTAGTTCAGCGAAGAGATGATAATAAAAGTGTACTATGGATTGTAGATATGAGTTTTTTTAATGCGAACAATGAAAAACAGCAAGGTAGTAAATAGTAAACGAAGCACAAACGATATTGCAATGATGGAAAATGAGGCCTAGGGTGCATACTTTCACTAGTGCAATCTCTCAACAATGCTAACATAGTTGGATCATATGATTATCCCTCATAGTGCAATGAAGAATCACTCCAATGTTCCTATCTAGCGGAGTACATAAGAATAAATTGTTTGTAGGGTACCAGACCATCGCAAAGCTATTCTTTCCGTTTGATCTATTCAAGAGTTCATACTAAAATAACACAAAGCTATTCTTTCCGTTTGATCTATCCTAGAGTTCGTACTAAAATAACACCAAAGCAAATTTATATTCATAATACTCAATCCAACACAAAGAACTTCAAAGAGTGCCCCAAGATTTCTACCGGAGAAACAAAACATGAGAACGTGCATAAACCCCTATGCATGATTACCCCAATGTCACCGCGGGAATCTGCGAGTTGAGAGCCAAAACATATATAAAGTGAATCAATATGATACCCCATTTTCACCACGAGTATTCAATTGCAAGACATATATCAAGTGTTCTCAAATACATAAAATTATTCAATCCGATAACAACAAAATCTCAAAGGGAAAAACTCAATTCATCACAACAAGATAGAGAGGGGGAAAACACCATATGATCCGACTATATTAACAAATCCCGGGATACATCAAGATCGTGACATCTCAAGAACACGAGAGAGAGAGAGAGAGAGAGAGAGAGAGAGAGATTAAACACATAGCTACTGGTACAAACCCTGAGCCCCGAGGATGGGCTACTCCCTCCTTATCGTGGTGGCCGCCGGGATGATGAAGATGGCCACCGGTGATGATTCCCCCCTCCGGCAGGGTGCCAAAACGGGATCTAGATTGGATATCGTGGATACAAAGGCCTTGCGGCGGCGGAACTTTTGATCTAGGGATACCCTGAAGGGTTTTGGAATATTTGGGAATTTATAGGGTGAAGAGGCGGTCCAGGGGGTGCCCGAGGTGGGCATCATCCACCAGGGCGCGCCTGGGCCTCGTGACGTAGCCTGGTGGGTGCTGCTCCCCTCGAGCAGCCCCCTAAGTGCTTCCTTGGCCCATTGGCTTTCTTCTGGTCCATAAAAAATCTCCAAAAAGTTACACGGTGTTTGGACTCCGTTTGATAGATTTCCTGCGATGTAAAAAACAAGCAAAAAACAGCAACTAGCGCTAGGCACTGGGTCAATAGGTTAGTCCCAAAAAATGATATAAAGTTGCGATAACATGATTGTAAAACATCCAAGAATGATAATGTATTAGCATGAATACTTCATAAATTATAGGTACGTTGGAGATGTAGGGAGGAAACCCTAGGGCCGATCTTTCACGATTGGAGCGGATCCTACGAAGAACACGGGGGAAACACGGGGGAAAACATGAGAGAAATGACTCAAACCAACAAGATTCGATTACACATGTGCTAGATCCTCGAAACACAAAGATACACGATCCACGATCAACAAAGGACGATACAAGTAGCAAGTTCTTCTTCGTGAGGAGGTCTTGAGGGGGGTCTTCCCATGAGGGGTCTTGAATCCACTTGGGGGGATCTTCTCCAAAGAGGTCATGAATTCCAATGGAAATGGGTATCAAGTGGATGAGCAAAGCTCTGTCTCTCAAATGAGCTAATCCTTTGCTAACCCTAAAAAGAGGGAGGCGAAGGAGTATACATAGTCTAAGGGGGCGAATGGGTACATGTGCCTCGACCCAACACGCTGTGCACAGACAGGCGTCAGTCATCCGGACGTCGTCGGACGTCCGGTGGCTCGTGAAGGTCCGGACGTCCGATAATTTGGCTCGGGTCAGGTGGCGTGGGATTTTCGCAGACTGTCTGTTGACCGGGGGACATTGGCTGCCTTCGTCCGGTGGACGTAGACTTCTGGCAGATCTTCTTCTTGTCCGTTGGGTGTAGCTGGTCCGTGGCATTCCTCCAAGCACCTGATCACGCATAGGGTTTTCGTTTGAGGTAGTAGTCATGCTCTTGTCATTGGTCCAAGTGATGTCACGAGGCGGGACCGGCATCGCCGGTAGGGCTAATGGCAGGCGGCCATAGCCCGACTGGCTAGGTGATGCACGGTCCGCTTGGGAGTCAGAAAGGAGGCCCTACACTGATCGAGCCTACAGGGACGAGATCGTCGCCTTCGGAGGGATCGCGGATCCTATGTCTGACGGCCGACGAATGAGCTGTCATCTCCAGGATCAGCCAGACATAGATGATTTGTAGCTAGCCGCACCATGCGGACGGCCAAGCTTCATGACATTGAGGTCACTACCGGTATGTCAATTAATACTTCCAATTTAATTTTGCATTTTTTCGACGATGAGATAATAAATAATGCAAATCAGTTGGGAGTCTTACTAGGCGGTAATGGAAAAGAAATTGCTAAATCGGTTAATGATATACTGGAGTTAGAAGCGGAGCGTGCTTTAGAGATGATTCAAAACCTAGCGGCTGTTAAACCGTTAAATGATTTGGAAATAGATGTGTTGGGTGTTAGGGCTCTTGATAGTCTTTGTGCGGATCTTGTACCCACACCAATTGAGATGGAGGAAGATGAGAGTGCTATATCTCCGAGGGGGTCGAATCACGATGATCGGGAGGCATGTAGGTTCACTGCGCTTGGTTGTATGGACCGAGTTGATGAGCCAAACAAGCTGAAGTGCAAGTGGAACTGGAAGATATATCTGGCCTCAACTGTGCGTGGAAGTGCTAGAATCCGGACTATTAAAAAATTTCATGACGAAATATGAAAGGAATCTTTTGGAATAGCAGAGGTCTGACTGACTAGTCTAAACGAAGGTTTCTGCCAGATGCTTCTATAGAGCATAAGTTAGATTTCATTGCCCTCTCTGAAACTGGTAGAGACAATTTTACCTCTCAGTTTCCTGGCACCTTATTGGGAGGAGTCGAATTTGATTGGCACTGCTTACCCCCAAGAGGAAGATCCGGTGGGATTTTACTTGGGGTGAAGTGTGACATATTGGAGGTTCGGAATGTTGTCATCGAAGACTTTGCGGTTAAGTTTCGGGTCAGTTTGAAGGTTGACGGTTTCCAATCGGTACTCGTGGCAGTGTATGGTGCCGCGCAACCTGAGCTAAAACCTGATTTCTTGGCAAACTTAGTCCGTGTTTGCGGAAATGAACAGCTCCCAATCCTAGTGGGGGTGATTTCAACATTATCCGATGACAGGAAGATAAGAACAATGATAACTTTGACGACAAACGGTCATTTATGTTTAACACAATTATTGAAAGCCTGAATCTCTGGGAGATCGAGATTTCTGGTAGAAAATTCACTTGGGCCAATACTTCGCCAAATACAACATATGAGAACTTGGATCGTGTTCTCACCAGCGTGGAATGGGAGCAGAAGTTCCCCTTGGTGACGGTCCAGGCGCTGTCGCGAGGGATATCTGACCATACTACACTACTTCTTGACTTTGGAGAGGCAACTCATGTGGGAAATAAAAATATCTTCTCTTTTAAATTAGCATGGTTAGAGAGAGGAGGTTTCCTTGACCTGATAGGACATGAGTGGACAAAAGATTTAGGAGGGAGATCGAGTGTAGAAAGATGGCAGAATAAGATCAGGCACTTACGTCAGTTCCTATGCTGTTGGGCAAAACATTTGAGTGGTGTTTATAAGGTTGAAAAGGAAAGGCTCCTTAACCTTATTGGTACCTGATAACCCACAAGTATAGGGGATCGCAACAGTTTCCGAGGGTAGAGTATTCAACCCAAATTTATTGATTCGACACAAGGGGAGACAAAAAATATTCTCAAGTATTAGCAGCTGAGTTGTCAATTTAACCACACCTGAAAGACTTAATATCTGCAGCAAAGTATTTAGTATCAAAGTAGTATGGAAGTAACGGTAACTGTGTCAAAAGTAACTGTAGTAGTTTTGTAGCAATCGTAATAGTGGCAACGGAGAAGTAACTAAGCAAAGACCAATATGTAACGAGCTCGTAGGTAATAGATCAACGATGGATAATTACGTTGGATGCAATTCATCATGCAACAGCTATAACATAGGGTGACACATAACTAGCTCCAGTTCATCAATGTAATGTAGGCATGTATTCCGAATATAGTCATACGTGCTTATGGAAAAGAACTTGCATGACATATTTTGTCCTACCCTCCCGTGGCAGCGGGATCCTATTGGAATCTAAGGGATATTAAGGCCGCCTTTTAATAGAGTACCGGGACCAAAGCATTAGCACTTAGTGAATACATGAACTCCTCAAACTACGGTCATCGCCGGGAATGTCCCGACTATTGTCACTCCGGGGTTTGCCGGATCATAACACGTAGTAGGTGACTATAACTTGCAAGATAGGATCAAGAACTCACATATATTCATGAAAACATAATAGGTTTAGATCTGAAATCATGACACTCGGGCCCTAGTGACAAGCATTAAGCATGACAAAGTCATAGCAACATCAATCTCAGAACATAATGTATACTAGGGATCAAAACCTAACAGAACTAACTCGATTACATGGTAAATCTCATCCAACCCATCACCGTCCAGCAAGCCTACGATGGGATTACTCACGCACGGTAGTGAGCATCATGAAATTGGTGATGGAGGATGGTTGATGATGACGATGGCGACGAATTCCCCTCTCCGGAGCCCCGAACGGACTCCAGATAAGCCCTCCCAAGGAAGAATAGGGCTTGGTGGCGGCTCCGTATCGTAAAATGCGATGAATACTTCTCTCTGATTTTTTCCCTGAACGTGAATATATAGAGTTGGAGTTCATGTCAGTGGAGGTCCAGGGGACCCACGAGGCAGGGGGCGCGCCCCCCGGGGGGGTGTGGGCACGCTCTGCACTCTCATGGACAGGGTGTGGGTCCCCCTCTATTGATTTTTAACCAATATTTTTTATTAATTCCAAAACATGACTCCGTGGAGGTTCAGGTCATTCCGAGAAATTTTATTTCTGTACAAAAATAACACCATGGCAATTCTGTTGAAAACAACGTCAGTCCGGGTTAGTTCCATTCAAATCATGCAAGTTAGAGTCCAAAACAAGGGCAATAGTGTTTGGAAAAGTAGATATGTTAGAGACGTATCAGCACCTTAGATTTAAAAGCCGAGTCATCCGTTTTACATACCAGAGAGCTGGAAACCAAAGTGGAGGCAGAACTGAGACTGAAAGAATTGCTTCGAGAGGAAGAATTGAAGTGGGTGGTCAGAGCTGAAGTTTGAAAGGTTTTCCAAGGGGACAATAACACTCAATTCTTTCATATGATTGCGAATGCAAGCATAGGAAGAAGAAAATCTTTTAGCTAGAGCAAGATGAGGGGACGATAGTGGGACAGGAGAACCTAAAACTATACATCACCAATTATTACAAATAGTTGTTTGGGGTTCCTGAAGATAGTTTTGTATCCTTAGACGAGTCGAGGGTTGACGATATACCTCAACTTGTGACGGATGAGAACAAAATCTTAACCGCCCAGTTTTCGGAGAAAGAGGTGTTACAGGCAATTTCACAGATGAAGATTTATAAAGCCCCTGGACCGGATGGATTTCCGGCTGAGTTCTATAAAAGATGTTGTGATATTATTAAGGGTGATATGCTTCCAATGTTCCATGATTTGTTCGTTGGGCATTTGCAGTTATTGCACCTGAATTTCGGAACGATAATGTTGCTCCCTAAGAAAATAGATGCAGTGCGGTTTGAGCAGTTCCGACCGATATGGCTTCTTAGTGTCAGCTTTAAAATCTTCACCAAGGTGGGGACTAATAGGCTAACATAGATTGCACATAGTGTGGTGCAGCCATGCCAAACAACCTTCATGCTGGACAGAAACATCCTAGAAGGGGTTATGGTCCTTCATGAAACGCTCCATGAGATCCACACGAAAAAACTAGATGGAGTGGTTTTTAAGGTGGATTTTGAGAAAGCGTATGATAAAGTTAAATGGCCATTTCTCCGGCAAGTGTTGCGGATGAAAGGATTCGATCAGTTCTGGAGAAGGCAGGTAGACTCCTTCACGAAAAAAGGCAGGGTCGGAATTAAAGTTAATGAGGATGATGAAAATTTAATAAATGTATGATGGAATAATATAAAAAGTTTTATGTTTAAAGATGCAAATACATTTTTAAATTTTGAATCTTTTTTTACCAAAAAGGAAAAAATATTTTAAACATTTTTTGAAATCTCACAAAATTCAAAAAAAACATTTTTGAAAAATCCCAAAATATGAAAAACGAAAATTTTCTGAATTTGTGAAAAAAATGAAAATGGGAATACTTTTGGAAATCCTGAACACTTTTCAAAAACACAAACAATATTTAAATCCCCAAACATTTGTTGAATTTGTGATTTTTTTTTAAAACGGTAACATTTTCTGAAAATTCTCATTTATTCCTCAAACACAATGACATTGTTTTAAATTTACAAAAGAATAAATTTATGATTTACTTTAAATCAAAAACATGAATTGAAAAATAAAAATAAAATGGAAATAAGGAAAATTGAAAAACCAAAACGAAAAATAAACAGAGGTCATTATTTCCAGACACATAAGGTCTAAGATAGGGAGACCCGATGTCACCTATTTTGTTCAACATTGTAGTGGATATGTTGACAATTCTAATAGGGAGAGCAAAAGGAAATGGCCACGTAGGTGGGCTCGTCCTGCATCTAGTGGATGGTGGAGTATCCATCCTACAATACGCTGATGATACTATCATCTTTATGGAGCATAATCTGGTTAAAGCAAGAAATATGAAGCTTCTGTTATGCCTACTCGAGCATTTATCGGGGCTGAAGATTAACTTCCATAAAAGTGAATTGTTCTGCTTTGGGAGAGCTAAATACGAACAAGAAGCTTATAAACAACTGTTTGGTTGTGAATTAGGGTCGATGCCGTTTACATATTTGGGCATACCGATTCACCATCGCAAGATTTCTAACAACGAATGGAAGTGTATTAAGGATCGATTTGAAAAGAAACTAAGTTGCTGGAAGGGCAAACTCATGTCATATGGAGGCCGACTAATTCTCATTAATTCGGTGCTCACGAGCATGCTAATGTTTCTTTTGTCCTTCTTTGAGGTCCCAGTTGGGGTTCGAAAAATACTAGACTTCTATCGATCTCGTTTTTTCTGGTAGAGTGATAAGTTAAAATAAAAATACAGACTTGCTAAATGGGATATTATCTGTAGGCCAAAAGACCAAGGTGGGCTTGGAATTGAGAATTTAGAGGTGAAGAACAGATGTCTTCTCAGCAAGTGATTGTACAAGTTATTTGTAGAGACCGATGCCACATGGGCCCATACTCTGCGGAATAAGTACCTTAAATCTAAAACCTTATCTCAGGTGATTGTCAGACCGAATGATTTGACGTTTTGGAAAGGACTGATGAGAGTGAAAGCAGCATTCTTCCAAAGGGTAAAATTCATTATTGGTAATGGTACTTCCAAGAGATTCTGGGAGGATACGTGGTTAGGGGAGACGCCTCTAGCTATCCAATATCCTTCTCTCTATAATATTTTCCAGCATAGAGATGCTTACTTTGCAACAGTACTACAGTCCAACCCTCTCAATATTCAATTCGGGAGGACTTTGGCGGGAAACCATTGCAAAGCTTCGCTCCATCTTGTGAGAAGATTGATGGATGGTAACCTATCTCAACAGCCAGATCAGTTGCACTGGAAACTAACTCAGAATGGAGTGTTTTTGGTAAAATCAATGTATTTGGATATTATTAAGTCCGGCACTATCCCTCCATATCTGCATATTTGGAAATTCAAAGTGCCCTTAGAAATTAAAGTTTATATGTGGTTTGTCCACAAGCAAGTCATTCTTACTAAGGACAATTTGGCAAATGTAACTGGACAAGATCGTGAAGATGTAGTTTATGTTAACATGATGAATCTATCAAACACCACTTTCTCGATTGCCCAATGGCAAAAAAATTATGGCGGTCTGTTCACATATCATTTAACATTACTCCTCCAAATACCATCCACACATTATTTGGGACGCGGTTGGATGGAGAACAATCAAATACCGCGAAATTTATTCGTGTAGGAGCATGTGCTTTATTATGGGCAATATGGAATTGCATGAACGATTTGGTCTTTAACATAACATCACATATTCATTTCTTGCAGGTTATTTTCCGGGCCACTACACTGATCGTATATGGTCGCTACTCACTCCGACGGATGCCAGGGAGCGTATGGTTACTGGGTCAATCCGTTGGGAGACGGTAGCACGGGATATCTTCAACCGATTTGGATGGCGGTCATGTAATAGCATAGGTATCTAGTTTCTTATCTATCTTTATTCCGCCGATTGTGGCTATTCCGTTTTCTTGTTTATGCTCTATGTGAGCCTTTTCCTATTCCAAGACCTGGAGCTTTTGTTGGAGTACTCGCTTTTTAATAAGATGTCCGCATGCATCTTTTTGATGCAAAGGCCGGGGGATAACCTCCTTTTCGAAAAAAAAGATTAGCTAGACTGGTTTCTTGTGAATCGTGGTTGTCTAATCTTATTGGCATGATTTTTCTCTCCTGGCCCTATCTACACTAGCCTGTCTAGCTGATGCATATATTCTCTTCTGATGACTCTCCCTCCGCTACACGCTGTGACAAGTCTTTTGTTCAACTAGATGATGCCCCCGCGCGCGTTGCTGCGGGATTATTTCATGAATTTTGTGAGAAAGGTCAGAATCCAAACTGGAGTGCCATAAACTGCTGACTTGCACATTGTGCATCATCGTGGAGGTTTGCGAAAATGTCCGGATGATATCGACAGAGTTGACACGGATAAGTTTAGTCTCACATGATGATATATTTGTACCTTTTGCATCTCTCAAAACACCTAGAAGATGAGAATGTTTCTCAGTTACAATAGGTGGCGATTGTTACAGGGTCGTGGAAATGGTCTGGGCATGAATTATATATTGCAGATTAAAATACTTTCAGTTCAACATGTACACTACAAGAATGTTTATCATATAAATTTGCATTAATTGAGGTGTTTCTTTTTTCAAAAAGGGGTAACCCAGATCTATGTATCCTTATGATACATGAATCGTAGATGTGCACCCATCATTAAAATAAAGTGTGCAGAAATTACCCAATTATATCACTGTACATCAACTGCTATTTCTTTAGGATTGGTAGAAGAATAGCTCTCTTCGGAACATTGCATAACCTGTATAAAAAAAGAACATAATCTGCAAGATGTTAAATGTAGGTAGCAATTTGTTTTTGCATAGTTTCTGTATCATATACTACTACTGATTATAAGATCTTTTTTGAACTGCTTATTATAAGATCTGAAAGCAGCAAAGTTGTTACTTGCACGGTTAATATAGAAGAGTACCTCTCACAACATGGGCAGCCTCCACGGTCAGGCCGTGGGTGACGTCTTCCATCGCCTGTAAATTGACCAGGAGCTTGACATCGCGCGTACGTGCGGCAAGAGCAGGGATCAGTCATGGCAGCGATGAGACGGCTGCCGACGATGTGCGGAGCAAGAAGCAAGGGATCACCGGCTCCCGTGGAGATGATCGGCGGCGGTGGCGAGATAGCCAACGACGCACGGAGCAAGCCGTAGTGGTTCAACGTCTCTCGGGGTGATCATCCGCAGCGGCCCCGCGGCAGTGAGATGGCCGATCCACCGATATTGACGCACGGAGCAAGCAACAAGGGATCGCTGGTTCCCATCACAATGATCTGTTCCCGTGGTGAGACGGCCGAGGACGACACACAAAGCAAGCAGCAAGGGAACACCGATTCGCCGTCTCTCGTGGCGATGATCTGCAATGGCGGTGAGAAGGCGGATGACCACACGCGTAGCAAGCAGCATGGGATTGTCATCTCCCGTGTCGATTATCTTGCCGTGGTGCCCATGAGCAGTTAGCGTGGTCTTAGGATAGCATGCTTTTGTGGGCGATGCTTCGACAGCATGGCGAACGTGGAGAGCTCGGTGGCGCCATGGGCGATGGAGGCACGACGTCGCTGTTCGTGGTATAGCTAGGCCCTTTGCTCTTCCTCGACGACATGCATGATTCATTTGTTCTCGGTGTGTCACTTGAGCGTTGCGTACGAAAGCAAGCTCCAATTTAAGATCAATTTGTGAATGACAGAAGGGGGAAAGACAACAGTAGTGGAGATCGTAGTACTTGAGCTATTTACCCTCCAATTTAATCTAGGATGGCTATCAAAAGGGCCAGAGTGTTTTCTCATGTTGGACATACCTTTTCATCTACCGCATTCTATTAAAACGCCCAAGTTGTTTAACTTCCCCAATTAACTGCAATGGTCAGTGCGATATTTGCTTTGGACGATGCATGCATTGGTTGCATGCACCTGGTTTGAACTGCTCCGGAATATTGCAGATTTCTTTGCTCAAGGGGCACACGTACCAGAGGGAGCCAGAGGAAAAAAACTGATGCTGAGCCTGCAAAACCGGACGGCACTTCGTGTCTCATTGACCTAATTAGCTCCGACAAATAGGGTACTATTTACTTGCGAAAATTATTTCACAAAAAAAATAGGGTACTATTTACGTGGATGCATGGATGTATTCTGCATGCTAAGAATTCATGATGTGGCATGGTTGCTGAGATGGATAGCTTACATGTCAAGAGAAATAAGATATTGGGGATGAACTATTTAGGTATTATAGATTCTTTGCACCGTCCCGGCCGGCCTTGATATATAAGCTCTACTGCAGACTTACCTGACCCAGCCGGCAATCATTCTTGTATGTAGTACTTGTTACTTAGTACTCCCTCCGTCCGGAAATACTTGTCATCAAAATGAATAAAAGGGAATGTATCTAGATATATTTTAGTTTTAGATACACCCCTTTTTGTCCATTTTGATGACAAGTTTTTTCGGACGGAGGGAGTAGTTGTTTGGGATTCCATGTATTAGGTGCGTGTTAACTAAGGCCCATGCAGGCATTGCCAAAGGACAGATAATAGTTGCTACAACTTATTCATATGTGCTGCTAACGTACATTTTGTATCTCAGACTAAGACTGGGGATCGTCATTGACTAATGTATTTCCAAGGAGAACAATCATATGTGTTGCTTCCCCGCAAAAATAAATAAATCATATGTGCTGCTGCCTCTACTTAGCCTCTTAGCTCATCTAATTTCATAAATACGGAGCACTTGCACGTCATTTGTTTTATAATTATTGATAAAATGCCTGCCCTCTACAAAAATTAATGCACACATCCATTGTGCGTCCAGAAATAATAACATGCTCTGACATCTCATGACTTGTGTAATTACCTACAATAGGGCGCCAATGAGCACGAACATTGTGAGCTCACCATTGCCCATGCCAACTGGCAAAAGTGGCTCGCCGTCCAACCCACTACATCCCATCAGACTGAAGAAGCATGTACATATATAAGAAATGTTACTGGTTGGTGGTAGACAAGAGGCAATCGTGTGGACAATATGCATCATGCGCTAAGGCCGAATCATCATCTGAATAGGATGTGTTGAAGCGGTCTCGATACGTCGAACAACAAGTAAAAATTAGTCAATACAATGCAATGCTAGTGGGGTGTAGGGCCACCAATGTCGCGTATGCTTGTGTAATGCTAATATGTACATCCCTTTCAGCAAGTTGCAGGGATGCTAATTATCTAGCTGTTTTCTTGTCGACATTATGCTAATTAAAAATATCCTGTTGGTATACACTTGTATTAGATCTAGCTAGTCAATTTCAGTCCCTCGTGGAGAGCAATACTTACCAACTCTTGTTGATATGGATTCAACTCTTGGTCATCGTTCTTATTTCTGAATTTCCCATTGTTTCACAAATGAACACTTTTTTCATATACTAATTAAAGAGTGTTTGGTCTTCCTTAGTAACTTAAGCTCACGCTCCATATCTTTCCTCTCGCATGTATATATAGTACCTCGAGCACTCTAGGATCCTACAGCAAGGAGGTTAAGTCACTTGAGTAACACCTTAGCTAATTCACCATTTAGCCTCCTCAGATTATTCCATGAAGGCATGAAGTGATCATCTCACAGCTCCGGTAAGGTCTGTATATCGACATACGTTAGTTTCAAATGTTTTTCGCCCTTATTTTCTAGTTCTTCTATGTGCTTAGCTTCTGCGTACATAGGTTTTAGAGACTTCTGTCACTTTTTAGAAATTAAAAGAAATTGTAGCATCATAATCTCGCCTACCAGAGGTTTGTGTCAAATAAAATCTGACCTTCCAATTAATAAGACAGAAGAATATTAGTACACAGTTGTCTCTAGTACGCAACCACCAATTTTGAGTATTTTGAGTTGAGATTCGGCTTGGATTAGAATGAAACAATCTACGTACATGTCTATTTGAAGCAGCTCTAGTTCTTATCTATCAATGCAAAATCATAGGGAAAGGGAGAATTGCATTCGTGCGAATGCTCATTGGCTCTTGAGAGAGAAAATTGATGTCTAGCCTACGCCCTACATACCAACGTGGTAGTGTCAAGCATTGATCCAGTCTATAGGCCCAGTCCTACTTCACCTTGCATGTATTTTACTACTTTTTGAGCAGGGTTTCTACTTTTAAACCATTAATTGCTTTTTTAGCCATTAAAAAGGGAAAAAAATACTCTTCAGTTCAAAATAACATGCAAATGAGGACAGAAAAGGTTCAAACTTGGCATAGTGTCATTATACTACCCCTATGTGTGTGGTAAAAAATATAGATTTTTATAGAAAAAACGCAATGCACTTCGTGTACAGCCTGATGACACCATACCCCCCACCACCCCCCGGCGCGCGTGATGTGTCACGGTTTTGGACGGAAACCTTCACATTCCACATAGGACTGAATTTTTTTAAATCATTTACCCTTCAAACTTGTTTTATGTTTAATACACACCGTTTAAAGTGTGAAGCTGAATTTTTGTCCCTTTTTTAGCTGGTTTGCTATTTTTAAAGCACTAATTGAATTTCTGGCCATTAAAAAGGGCAAAATGCTCTTCGGTTCAAAATAGCACACAAAACGAGGATGTAAAAGGTCGAGTTGGCATGGTGTCATTATATGACCCATATAGGGTGTGACCAAAATTTGAGATCATTACGGGAAAAAGCGATGCACTTTGTGTACAAACTGAGCACTCTCCCGTGAAGTGTCATGATTTCAAACGGAAACCACTGCCTTCCACATAGGGCATAAGTTATTTTAAATCATTTCACTTCAATTTGTTTCTATGTTTAATATGCACCATCTTAAGTTTCATGCACAAATTTTTCCATTTTTGAGCTGGTTTTCTATTTTAAATGCATTAATTATTTTTTGTCAATTAAAAATGGCCAAATGCTCTTCGGTTCAAAATAACATGCAAACAAAGTAAACAAACTGAAACTTGGCTTCTGTAGGATGCGGTAAAAATTTGGGATCATTACGGGAGAAACTTGATGCACTTCATGTACAAACTAAACACTCTTCCGTGAAATATCCAGGTTTTGAACTGAAACCGCCACCTACCACATAGCACTCAATTTTTTACACTATTTTCCCTTTGAACTTTTTCTATGTCCAATACACACCATTTAAAGTTCCAGGCTCAAAATTTTCTCTATTGTGGGTTTAATAAATATGGTTTTATTCAATCCATTCCCTTACTTACTGTAGTTGTGGCGGATGTCAGCATGAGCTGCCACTACTAACTTTTGGAAATTTTGAAAAAATTGGGCGCGGGCCAGCAAAATATTTCTTTTGCGGGCAAACTTTTTGCCTGCCGTTGGTACGGTACATTCGAGTGATGAACAGTAATTTGGTGTCCGCCACTGCTACTTTTATCCGTCGCCTAATCTTGTAAAAACTTACAAGTGGCAGGTCACTATTTTCACCCGTGACTATTTTGCTTTAGTAGTGACTGACAACAATTTTCACCAGCCCTCGTACTTTGCCAAAACAGTACTTAACGATACTAGACCTCGTCCGCAACTAATGTGGCCACACCTATAAACCTCTTTTCCAGTAGTATTAGACCCTGATACCCATATAAGTTGGGGCTAGGTTACTCGAATAGACACAGAAACTCAGAGTTGTTGCTCAATCCCTCGATCATTAATTGTAACCCCTATACACGAGAAATATACATGAGCATGAGTAGGGTATTTCCTCTTGTATGACTGGCTGAACCTGGTTAAACCATTGCCCATGTTACCATCAAATCTACTCGCCTAGCCGGATACCCTATGAACGGATCTGCCGGAAAATATTCTGACAACCGTTCACCTAAAACACGTCGACACCACATAGGCTTTGCTCGGCGATCCATGCTCACAACGGTAATGTCAGAGGATTTTTAAGCAAGGGTTTGGGGGCGCCCCGGTGCTATTAGGAAAGCAGCATGAGAGCAGGAGGGGAAAGTTTCACCTTTTCCTTCCTCAAAACAAGCATGCAGACATGCTCATGTTTTTTTGGCAAATGGCCTATCGTCATATATTAAATCATAGGTCCTTACAAACACATCCATACAAAAAGGTAAAATGAAAATCAACTAGTGTGACTGCCAAAGTTTTCTTCCTCCTATATCCACCGATGGCACGCATGAGGATAGCTTGATGCCGCCTCTGGGCCTTGGAGGATGAAACTTTTATAAATCCAGGAGCTTGTTGAAGCAGCTACTGGAAAATTGTCGATGAAAACAAGGGGATGCTGGCACAGACGATCTGCGAAGCAATTTGCTGCCTTGGAGAAGAAAAAACCGACAAGGGCATGTAGCAAATCTAAAGACCATTTGAATCTTGACAGATCCATTTGAACATAAATTGACCAAATACCGAATGACTTGCCCGAGGCACAGCTCTGCACACCTCCGATGGCGATAATGACTCCACCAGAACATGGATGGGGAGAACATTTATTCATGCACTTGAACTGCACCACCGCCTCGCCGCTCCAAACCAAACACGAAGACCCCCTAACGAAAACCTGGAAAAACTTGCCCATACCACTGCCCGACATTTTCGGGTAGGATGTCGAGCTCACCGCTGTCGAGAACCGTGCGCCGACTCCCTCTTCTCCGGTGACCTAGCCTGGCTAGGCCGTTGTTGAAGATCATCACGCTGGATCTCTCTTGCCGCTTCCGAGTTCACCTCCATCGAGCACTACCTGACGTGGATAATTCAAACATGCATGTCCTTCGCCATCTTACAGAAGCCCTCCAAACCTTCACGCGTTTCCCCACAACAATATATTCCCATCGACATTGCTGTCACTCAGGCTTTTGGTCAGCAACATGCGGAGGTGGAAGAGGAAGAAGAAGAAGAAGAAGAAGAAGAAGAAGAAGAAGAAGAAGGGTGGCGGCTAGGGTTTCATAGGCGCCTTTGCAACCGCGTCTCTAACGAAGATGTATCCTATAATCGGTCATCATCATGTAAACTACAAAAGTGAGGTACTGACCTATGCATTGATGGGGAATTCGTTGCAAAGTATTTTATTAATATTTTTTGTGGGATATATTTTATTAAGATTTGGTCACACCAAACACAAGTATTTCATTAAGATTTGGTCACACAAAACACAAATCTTTGGATAATATTGTGAGAACTAACGTCGAGAGTACATATGGTTTATAGTATTTGACTATTTATAGGGGAGGTGTTTTGGCTCGCGGGAGCACATGCTCTGCAAGAATAGTAACTGACAAAATAGTAAATGCGTTCAAAAAATTCTGATTTTTTTTGTAGATATTCATGTTAGTGTAGCCAGCATAGTTGACAATTTTTATGTTAAACGGAGCAGCAGTGTTTCGTTGGTGAAAATTTGGGGTAACATTTGGTGTTCAATTTATTTATTTTTTTGTGTAGGCCCTAATGCTTAACCTTTTTGCCGAAAAATTTGTAGATGGCATTTTGGTGTGACAATGAACACATCGAACTTTTCTTGGGCTTTTTTTGACATTTCAAATATAATTTTCGCGCGCAGGAACGCGCGCATCAGGGAGCAAAATTGGATTTCCAATTGTTTGTATGCTATTTATTTAATATAAGTAGCATAACAGAATCAGTGTTTTCTCATGCATGGTTGCATGTTGAGGCGAACAAATTTCATGTGTGATTACATGTTGAGATGGGTCTTTTTCCATGTTTTATTGCATGCTGAATGTCATATTTGCATGGCCTGATAAGTATATTATGGGGATTATCTATCTAGGCATGATATCCAGGAGAGCTATATACCATGCACACACACCTAGAAAATAGCCAGTCACAGAGCCATTGATCGCGTGGTGAGAGAAGACACCACCACTGAAATCCCACTTTGGAGACAATCCGACAATCCCATGCTTATGTCACCAGTCTTAGCAGTTGTAAAGCTTGGCATCCAAGACAATACACCATAAGTTGTCTGTACCTCTCCAAGGCCGTGATTATCACTACGCACCATCTTCATAACATGGCGTCTCAACCAAAGATAACGGCCACCCTTCTCCACGCTCTGCCTCAATACCCCAGCCATCCAAACGAAGGCATTGATGAGACATGGAAGCTCCCACTTGAGCGTGAACCTTCCATCATCCATTGGTCTCTCTATCCAATGCAGCTCCAGGACAATTCTCCAACGAGAAAAAGACACCACATTGTTGACATCATCGTCTGATCCGAGATCAACCGAACCAACGGTTTCCCCCGGAGCAGAAGCTTGGTAGGTGGGAACAACATGGATGACACCTTCAAAAGGTTACGACGCCAAAAGGCGTCGCCATCATCATTCCAGAGAAAAGAAATATGAGCACAAATTTTCCGTCCATCTCACCGCAGCCAAACAATCTGATCCCCCACAAAGCAGCCGAGACGGAACCACAACACCGCCATGTGCGGCAGCCGAGCCAGAAGGCACGAATGTGTCTCCAACCGCCGTGTGCAAAAGCATCATCCGCCGAGTCCCACCTCCGCACACGGCAAAATTTCGTGTTTTGACCCTTTTGTGAAACAAAATCGAGATCTGACCGCAGTCTGAAAACATTTCGAAATCTGACCCTTTTGCTACCGCCAGAACCTCAGACGGTAGGGTTGCACAGCCTACCGCTGCAGGTTCCGGCGGTAGGTGTGCCTGACGGCCGTCAATCCGTTAACGGCTGCTGACGTACCTACCGCCAAAGACCACGACGGTAGCCGACCACGACCTACCGCCAACATGCCCGGCGGTAGGATGCCTCCCCTCCCACGCCAATCTTCTATGACCAAAAAATCGAGCAACACATCGGTAGGGTTGCGCCACCTACCGCCAGGTGCCTGGGCGGTAGGGTGCTACCGCCGAGCAACCCTACCGCTGCGGTTGTCG
>NC_057801.1:851025240-851039931 GCF_018294505.1 Triticum aestivum | reverse complement strand
ACCGCCGGGCATGTTGGCGGTAGGTCGTGGCCGGCTACCGCCGCATACTATGGCGGTAGGGTGCCTTTATGTGCAATTTTTTGCTCCTTCTAATTTCTTTTGGCTTGAATTTTTGGCATACAACATTTAAACAGCATATGTATGACATGTAAAGCAAACAATGTATGATATATGATGCACACACCACAGAACTATAAATAAGGTAGGTTTGATACACCACAAATCTAAAAATAAGGCAGGTTCGGTACATAGCAAGTTAACGAAACAGTTTCACGAGCAAATTCATATGGTTCACGAAGCAAATATGCAAACAGTTTCACGAGCAAGTTCAACGACACGGCAGCAACTTCAATCCTTCCTTCCCCTCTTCGACGTTCGGACCTCGTTATCCTTGGATCGCTTCTCAGCCCTCGTCTTCTTGCGGGCCGTAGGACGTGCTTTCTGAAACGGGGATGGACTCTTCCAATCCTTCTTCGGCACATTCCTCTTCTCATGCTGGGTTGGCTGAGTTGCTGGAGGTCCGTCGTCATCGTCATACTCCTCCTCCTCCTCCTCATCGTCCTCTTCCTCTTCCTCCTCATCATGTTCTTCTTCTGCGCCCTCTTCTTCATCTTCCTCTTCATCATCATCGTCCTCGCTCTCCTCCTCGTCATCTTGAACCGCCCTAGACGACGAGGGTGCATGGCTCGATGAAGCGAGGCTACGCATCGGCGCAGGAGGAAAAACATCCTCGGTGTTTGTAGCGCACCCAAGCAGGCCCACAAGCCGGCGTGCTTTGTTGACGTATTTCTGCAATGATAACAGAAGAATATGTTAAATTCTCCAATGTCCAATGATAACAAAAATGAACTCCGTATTACCTTCACCGTTTCCCTCAACTTGTTCTCGCTAGCTCGAGTCCCAGGGACACCACTAAGCGCATTAGAGGCATGAAAATGCTTTTGTTCAGCTCTGAAGACTGCAAAGTAATAAAATGAGTCAATAGCACGAAAGGCTGATTTCATCCAACCGTCGGTTCGAAAGAGGTAAAAACAACATACCACTCTGTTCATGAGGGGTCTGTACTCCCTAAACCCGCCTTGAAGCTGTCTGATGCTCTCATTGTAGGCTTCATTCTCTGAGGCGTCATCGAACAGGTCTTCGGCATCTGTTGTCGTCCACTGGGGCCTCAGACGCAGACGATGCTTGATGCCATCATCGTACTACAACATGTGATCCTCGTACTCGTCCCAGTCAATCACTCTCCTCTCCGTGTCTTTGCGTGTTTTCCACTCGTTCCATTCCTTCACGTATCTCGCATGTTCGGCTTCCCAATCTGTTATTGATTAATTCTTTTGCCTACTGATCCTGTAATGCGTAAGAAAGAATGTAAAACACCCTTCTTTTATGAATGTAAAGCATCAAACAAGAACTTAGAATCGATGAGGACGGCTTGTGGTACTCACAGGTGTAGGTCGTAGCAACCGGTATCGCGGACGATGCCGGCTGGTGGTGTGTGTTGCGCCTTACCAAATTGTGCGGCAACGCGCTGTGGCAAGTGGTACTCCACGTCATAGACACAAATCATGGGCACGATGCACCGGAAGAGAAGACGGTCCTGCTTGCACATTCTGTTCAGCTCGAACCCCCACTCTCGGTCATCACTATACGGCCGTCAAGTAACCTATAACCAAACAATGGTAAGCTCAAGTGAAAGTGTTATCAAAACAATGGTAAGCTCAAGTGAAAGTGTTATCAAAACAATGGTAAGCTCAAGTGAAAATGTAGTTCTTATACCTAGAAAGGCGTGAGAGCATCAAGCTCGTTGCTGAAGACCTTGTACAAGGCCTTCGATTCGCCCGTGTAGACACGCACCACGTCCCAAGCGTATGCGACGGTCGAGTTCCGATCATCTTCGTCATCTCCTCCATAGTCCGTCCATGCACGCGAGCGCATCTTCTCCGGACGGCCCATCGGGATTCGCTCCCACATCCAAATGGAGAGGCCCCACACACATCCACACATACCGGACGAGATTTCCGCTCTCTGCGTCGCGTCGTCAAGCTACCAACCAAGTATAGATGATAAGATGTCAAAATATAAATCAACACACGTCTGATATTTGAAAGAAAGTGATATTCACTTACCGAACTGTATAGGTAGGCAAGTCCGCCCGCCCCCCCAGCTGTACCCCGCATCCCAGTCCTTCAGGAAGTCGAGATACATCCATAGGGCAGAGTTCCCGGAGCAGTCCGGAAACACTACCTCCGTGAGAATGTACCACAGGTAGGCCCTGGCGTACTGCTCCACCACCCGGGGCTCGGCATCTTCCGGGAACTTCCTCCGGTGCTCGAGGAGCCATGGCAGCGATATGCCAGAAGTCGATTGCTCTTAGCGGTGGGGCAGTCGCCGATGAGGCTGACAACCCTCTCGGGCCAGTTCGCCCTCTCCACTCTTCCTGTGAGAGGACGACCCTCCAGCGGTAGTGCCGTAATCATCGCCCAATCCTCGAGGGTCACGGTCATCTCCCTGCATGGAAGATGAAAGCTATGCGTCTCTGGCCGCCACCGGTCGATCAAAGCCATGAGAGCTGAGTGAACGAGCGTCCGCGGCTTACGCTTGAACTACAGGACGAAACCCAAAAGTCGGGCTCTCCTGAAGAACGGTGTGTATCGATCGTCGTACTCCATCTTAACCGTCGTCTTGTGAGCCCTCATCCGCAGTGGCGGCAGCATCTGTGAAAATCAATAACCAAAGCATAATTAGCATGGACATAATAGTTAGCAACTTGTTTTCATCAATTCGAAAGATTTGGTTTAAAATGCTAATTACCACTCCATTCTCAATGAAACAGGCACGGTGATGCTTGTCGAACCTAGGGTCAAGCATTGTGTACTTTGTGCCGATGTCATCCGCAAGAGGTGGCCTCCTAAAAGAATTGCATAAGCACATCAAAAGATTTTTCAACATGAACTAGAGTTCAACATTAACTACGAAACACATCGATGCATAACAAAACTGAACCTAAATACTTTACACAATCTTTGAATAATCATATATCAAGATTATTATGAACTAAACACAATACATATATCAATAACTAAATAAAATACTTGCATATAACAAATACTTGCAATCACCATGTTAAAAAAATGAACTAGGGTTCATCTTGAGGATCCATATACTACATATAACAAATACTTGCAATCACCATGTTAAAAAAATGAACTAGGGTTCATCTTGAGGATTCATATACTACATATAACAAATATATCAAATATTTGCATCATCCAATACTTGCATCATAGCATCCAATACTTGCATCTTAGCATAGGAACATGCATCATCCATCATATAAAAAACATTCAAATCAATTATGAACTAGGGTTCATGTTAACACAACCATAGCATAGGAACATGCATCATCCATCATATAGTTCAAATCTAACACAATATAACATCTAGAATCAACCTAAATCAATCCTAGGGTTAAAAAAAATCTAATAGGAGTGATTTCAAACGAATAATGCGACGAATCGGAAGGTGTTTGATTAAAACTTGTTGGAGGGATTGAAAGAGCTTACTTTTCTTTCTTCGGGGCCATCTCGATCCGCAAAATCCGTCAAGAAACGAGGAAGATCGGAGGGGGGAGTGGAGGGGATGAGAGAGGGCGACTTTGAGCAGTTTTGCTCTGTTCTTCGTGGTGGGGCGGCTGGGTGGGGGAGAAAGGGGTGGGGGCGGCCGGCACGCGGTTTATATATGTCCACACCCTACCGCCGGAGACTCTGGCGGTAGGTCCAGACAACCTACCGCCGGGCGGGGCGGCGGTAGGGTGTGACGGAGGGGGGACGGTGGCAGTTATCGGTGCTGACGTGGAAAAGTTTGCTACCGCCGCAGTGCTCGGCGGTAGGCTATACGATCCTACCGCCGGGCCTCTTGGCGGTAGGCAAAAGGGTCAAATCCCGAAATGTTTTCAGACTGGGGTCAGATCTCGATTTGATTTCCCAAAAGGGTCAAAACACGAAATTTTGCCTCCGCACGCATCAGATCATGGGCGGTTGTCATCGAGATCTGCTGCCCGCAGGTCCCGAGGTGCCGCGAGAAAGGTCTCCGACGCCATGGTAGGCCACACGGGCTTCGCCAGGTGGCTTCCTACGGCGGCAGCGCAAAGAGGGGAAGGGTTGTGTGCGGTGGCACCTAGGGTTTGAAGGACAACCCCTGGGCCCACTTAGCAATTATTCGACATAAATTAGAGTTGCTCTAAGAACCAAGGGTGAAAATATGGACTTTGGGAATAGTTGCGGGATAAAAAAAATATTTTTTTTCCTTCCGGAACAAACGTATACTCTATTCCTCGTCATGTAAACAGTGAAAATGCAAATAAATACTACACAGTATAATGTTTTGACCGGACATATGCAATTAATGTAGGATATGGCAGCTGGCAACAGGTTTCCATTGTTGCTTGTGTTCTATCTGAACAGTACGAATGATCATATACCAGCAGAAGAAAAAGATTACTAAGTATTCATCAACAAGCTGCGTGGTGTGGTCGCGGAGCACGACGACAACCGGGAGGTCGTCCGCGGAGGGCGTCATGTCCTGGCCAGGCAGTTGTATCCTATAGACCCAAAGAAGTGGATATACATCAAGCTCGTAGTGGCCGAGGAGGAATCAGAAACAAACAAGAAGGAAGTATATACGACCCTTGCTCTTCGGGATGACAATGTGTACCTTATCGGCTTCCTGGCTCAAAACGGAACGTGGTACGAGTTTGGAACCATACCAAAAAGGAAAAATGCATCAATTATGAGTGAAACACATATCACCACCATGTTAGGGTGCGAGGGTACGTACCCTGCCTTGCTAGAAGTGTCTGATCAGACGACTGGTCCACAGAAAAGAAAGGAGATGATAGGTAAAATGATGAGTCTAGCGCTGGGCAAGAACTCCGCGGTTCTAGCCGCGAGCATTCTCAAAGTACGCCTGGTGTTGGGGAGGCACGTCGGAGGGGTTGCGGAAGTGGAAAAATGAAGTTCATTATACACAATGGGTTCCCAATGACCGATGTGTTGATAATGGTATTGAATCTGCATCGCACGCACTTCGTGTCTCTCAACTGCTTGCCAACCAAAGACACCCTGACGCACTTGCCAAAGAGAAGGAAGAAAAAACAAAAGGAAAAAACGGCAAAGAACCTGCGGAGGCGGCAAAAGATGATAAGGCCAAGGGTAAAGGCAAAGAGGGCAATAGTGATGGCAAGAAGGGGAATCAAGGAGCAACTGCCTCTGCACCACCAAAGGAAGCAGACCGTCCCTCCAAAGAGGCCGAGGGGCAGCAAGCCGTGATGACCGGCTTCGGCCGGCCCCTTGCAGAGGTGCTTGGCGTGCTTGCCGGATCCGATATCATTGTTGGAACCATCGCCGTCTTCGATGGGAAACGCGGCCAGATTATCTACAGCCAACCCAGCGACAATTTTCCGTCTCCGTCTCAGGTATGGTAGTCATATGAGGTAGTAGTTAAAATGAATGATTATATTTGGGGACATATAAATGTATAAGGGGTAGTATTGTCCATACTAAATTATGTATTAGTGTACCCGCCGTCCGTCGTAGGGCCGGCCGCCCGTGTACGTCGCGCCCCGTACTCCCGCGTCGTACGCATACCGTGCGGTTCGGTAGTGCGATCGGGAAAGGAAAAAAAAAACTACGCCCCACCCCGACACCCCATCTCCGCGTACGAAACCCTAGCGGCATCAACGTCGCCGTGGTCCACCGCCGTCACGACGTCGGGCGGCGTCCGTGTCACCCACGCGCCGTGTCACCGGTGTTGCGTGAAACCGACACCCCATCCCCGCCTAGGAAACCCTAGCGGCATCAATGCCGCCGTGGTCCACCGCCGTCACGACGTCGACCCCGACGTGCCCGTCTAGTCGCGAGCACCGACGGCGTCCGTAGTCACCCACACGCCGTGTCGCCGGTGAAACGCCCAGCACTCCCGTGAACGTTCTGTCCTGGTACGCGCCCTCCACGACGTGGGTGGCAGCAACGCATCGGCGTCGACTCGAGGCGAGGACCCCTCGAAGGTGCACAGTAGGTTCTCTGGCTCTTTTTGTTCTTTTAAATTTGTGCATTGCATTTTTGTGCATTTTTTTATGCAAAATGATTCCCTACTTAGCTAAATAAGATAGGAGAGTAGTAACCTCTTAATGACCTCATAATGATTTTGTATGTTCAAATTTATATGCATGCCACATAGTCATGTCACTGTTGACGAATTTACTGTATTCGTGATGATGTTTTGTGGAATGTTGGCATTGATCTCACACCTTATTTGTATGTGCATAGATGGAGCAAGTAACCGGATACGCCAGTGATGATTCCGGTTGCGATAATGGATCCTCGTCATTGAATGCGAACCAACCTCCCGGAGACAACTATATGAGTCAGGATGAATCGTACAGTGGTAATGTAAGTGCCTTCAATGTTGACCAAAACATATTGAATACAAACTAGTTATTTGACACTTGCATGTCCTTTTAAATTTGTACAGCTACATGGCAATGATGACGATGAGGAATATGATATAGATGAACAATTTTATGCAGATAGTGTGAGCCAGGTATGTTGAAAAAATTGTAGAGAAATGATTGATATTAAAATTGTATGACCACTTATGTTACTTTACATGTGCACAGATAAATGCTAATGGTGACAATGAGTGTAATAATATAGATGATGACAATGCCGAGAGCGAGGTCGATGCATCTCGTAGTGGGAGTGGTAGCCAAGTAAGTTCTTTACATTATTTATGGTTAGTAACAATACAAGAACAGATTGACATGCAAGGTTATATGTCATATTTTGCAGGGAGGTGTTGATGGTCCTAGCGGGAATGATGAGCACAGCGATGATGATCAGTTTGACCTTGACATGTGCTATGATGAATATCAGCAAGAGTCACTTGATAGGCATTGGGCAGTGATGGTAAAGACATTCAGGTCATTAGACGAGGTGTACACGTTCTACAACAAGCACGCGAGAGAACGTGGGTTCAGCATCAGGAAGGACTCGCTAAAATTTTCGAAGGATCGCGCAAGGACTCCGCGCTTGAGGAGGTATCTCTGTTCCGCCACAGGAAAACGACAGGCCAAGTTCTGTACCATGGAAGGCCGGTCCCGCAGGCTTAGACCGGAGAGTCGATTCTTATGCGAAGCTCATTTGACAGTTAAGCTTGATAAAAAGCTCAATCTTTGGTATGTCAGCAGTTTCTCCGATGATCACAGCCACACTCTTGCACGACCGGACGAAGTCCCTTTTCTCCGATCTCATAATCAGATCAAACCATTTGAGAGAGCTGAGATCTTAGCTATGGCTGGAGCTGGGATAAGAAAACATATCATTTTTGACAACATCATTAGCAGGTATGGGTCGTATGCAAAGTCACCATTTCAGAGGACAAAGCTGTATAACATGTGCTATAGGTAGAAGATGAAATTGCTTGCACAAGGTGATGCTGATACTGCCGTAGGAATCATGTTGACCAGAAAGGACAGAGATCCAGACTTCTTCTTTGAGCACACGGTTGACGTTGAAGGCAGGCTCCAAAACCTCTTCTGGTGTGATTCGCAGTCACGCCGGGATTATCTAGACTATGGTGATGTTGTTGTGTTCGATAGCACATACAAGATGAACAGGTATGGAATGCCGCTCATCCCTTTTGTGGGTCTGAACAACCACCGTTGCACTACGGTATTCGCCTGCGCCATTGTTTCAGACGAGACTGAGGCTACATATGTTTGGTTGCTTAACACGTTCTTGAAAGCAAACTGTCAGAAGAGGCCCAAATCTGTAATTACAGATGGAGATGCAGCAATGATCAGGGCTATCAGGAAGGTGCTTTCTGACGTGTGGCATCGTCTATGTTCATGGCATATTGAAAAGAATATGCAGAAACACCTCAACCACAAGTCATTGAAGGAGTTTAGGGCATTATTGTACTATGCCACTACACATAAGGTTTTTGAGGAGAGATGGGCCGCGTTTGTGCGCAAATGGCAGACGGAGAAAACGAAAACATGGCTCCATAGGATGTACAGGAAGAGGACGCTTTGGGCTGCATCATATTTGTCTGGTGGGTTTTTCCTTGGTATGTGCAGTAATCAGAGGAGTGAGAGTATGAACTCCAGCCTGCACCTTCATCTTGACTATGGTATGATGATCGTTGACATGATTGTACAGTACGAGAATTGTATTGTTCGCCTCTGTGAGAATGAAGCTTATGATGACTACACGACCTCATAGACTCTTCCAGTAACAATGACTGAGTGTCAGCCATTGAGTCGTATGCTGCGAAAGCATTCACGCAGGCAAACTTCTATATGTTGCAACAAGATATGAAGAAGGTACAGGAGCTTGAGGTAATTGATAGTCTGAGATTTGTGGTTGCGTGGAAGAATAACAGGGATCACAGATTTAATGTGGACTATACGCCAGGTAACTCAGCAGAAACTATAAAGTGCAGTTGTCGAAGTATGACTCGCAAAGGGCTTCCTTGCAAGCATATTATTCATGTTTTGAATGCACTGAACTTACCTGTGATACCCAAGTGTTGTGTCCTGTGAAGATTCTCAAAAAAAGCACGAGCTGGACTGCCCGTGAAGCGCACCAGCGATTTGTTTGCGTGGGGTTGGTCGAGTGGTGAGGACAGAGCTAGATATAGTGAGTTGACCATCAAATCTTCAGAAGCATGTCATGTCGCATGCAGTAATTCTTTCTTATTCGACAAGTTGATGGCAGCTCTGGATGATATTATAGTGAATAAGGACATTGAGGGAAATGAAGATGATATTCATCGAAGCTTCATGAACAATAATCCATTTGAGCCTAACCGAGATCATATTCTGGTTTGTGATCTAGTAAAGGTTTCCACCAAGGGCGCACCTAAGCACAACAGTAGAGGTCGCGGTAAGGGTGGCCCAGATGTGACAAAAAATGAGAGGCCTAAAGCATTTGACGAGAAATCTGGACGAAAATGTAGCATATGCAGTGGCTCAGGTCATAACAGGAGCACATGCAGCAAAAATGAAGAGTATGTCTATTATTTTTTTTATGTTAGTTTTGTTGTTTCATTTACGGTACATTGATTCTCATAGTTTTTTGTATGCAGCAACTGGGCTTGAAGACAGAAGTGAGGACGGTGCATCTGTTTTACGGCTTCCATTTATATGTAACTGTACATCTTTTTTCTTTGTTTATGTTAGTTTCGTTGATTCATCTACCGTACATTGATTCTCACAATTTTTTTATTTATTCTATGCAGCAACTGGGCTTGAAGACTCAAGTGAAGACGATGCAAGTGTTTTACCTGTTCCATTTATATGAAAAACATTTGTTAAATTTATGTTCGTGTTGAGTATTTTATATGTGTGAAACAAGATTATTGCCTACAGACCATTGTCATTTGAGACTTGTTATTTTCTGTCCACTACAATAAAATTACTATGGTGACAATTGTTATGTTGAGACATCATTGTTGTTGATATAAATATTCACTATTCATTGTTTATATTATGAATTCTGTATGTATTTACTACAGTCCCGTCGGCTGTCAAATATATTTAAATAAGAGAAGTACTCTGCGAATTGTTGTTGAAAAAAAAAGAAAAAAAAATGCCCGCCCGTCTCCACAACGTGTCTTAGTAAGCCCGTCGTTATCAAGCCCACCGGGCGACTACAACAGGCGTTTCTGAGGACGCTGTGGAAACCAGGCCCAACAGGGCAGAATCGATGTGGTACATCGATGGGGTAATAGACCAGAGGAGTTCAATGTGGCGACGGGAGCTCTGTAATAAACTGGTCGTCGTCGCCTTCGGCCGGTGAGGTGGGACTAACTAGCGTTACTTTCCCTGGTGCGTCGTCTCAGCGGCGGTAACTGGGCTGGCCCACGGCGCGTCGAGCCGTCGAGAAGTTCGCGCCGTCCATTGCCTTTTTGGGCCGGCCCATGTTGCGTGTGGTTGTGTCCACGTCGCCCCGCGGCCGACGCAAGTTTAGTCCCACCTCGTCGGCCGAAGGGAACGATGACCAGCTTATATACTCAGCTCCCGTCGGCACATTGAACTCCTCTGGTTACTACCCCGTCGATGTACCGCGTCGATGCTGCCCTGTTGGGCGTAGTTTACACGCTGTGTTCTGAAACGCATGTCGTAGCCGCCCGGTGGGCTTGATAACGACGGGCTTACTAAGACAAGCTGTGGACGGGCCGGCAATTTTTTTATCTAAAATACTTTTTAAGCTTTTCTAAACTAGACTAACATCCAATGTGCTGTAAACTAAATTTTTGCTAACAAAGTAACAAGCAGTGTGCTGCCATAGTTTAGTGTACAAAAGCTTAACGACGACACAATTACACGATTACATATAACTATTCGGAAACAAAAAAATACTGATTATATAATATTTATGAAACAAAATATCATGTGGACATAAAAAACGTAATTAAGTGTATAATCTTTTCGGAACAAAATAGTGGCAAAATCAATAAATATGTCTATTACATAAAATTTATAAGCAAATGCACAAAGCGTTTGGAAAATATAGTCCTCCAGTACCACCCAATCACATGCAAAACTCCTCCGTGTCGCATCTATTTCTTCTTCTTTGATATCCAAATAACTTTGTTTTTCACTTCATCAAGCTTGTTTCTCTCCGAAAAGATAAGTTGCGCAATCATTAACTCTCTCGAATCATCAATTGACCTCTGGAAAAAATGTGGTGTTAGCACAACGTTCATTGTACATCGTAGTCCAAACATGACTTGCGTACCTGTGAAAATAAGCCTGTTCATTTGTCATCATCCCAATACTGAAAGCATCGAAGGAGAAATATTCCACACGAATTCCTAGTGCATACAATTTACGAAGATTAAATATCTATTGTACATACAGGACCGACATTCTGTCACAGTAAAAACTCACCCATCATGTTGTTTTGGCATGTCATACGTTTGAATAGGCCAATTGGAAACATCCGGATAATTCACAATTCCGGTTGCATTTGCTTCTTGGATATCTTCTGCTAGTTGTTTTCTCTAAAGATATAATAAACATGGTAGAAAGAATGTCATTCAGTGTACTAAAGAAAACGAATGTTACCAAATGCACATTTGAAAGTTAAACCTACCAGGTCCTCAACGAGTTCTCTAGTAACACTGTCAAGTTTTCCGGTCATCAACGAGTCAAGAACCTGAAACTCTCTCTTCCCGCTATGCATGATGACAGTAATCCAGTGATTGTTTTGCTTGTTTAGAGGAATGTAAGTCTGCATCACAAGGACCATAAAACACAATCAGCACATACTATCGTATGTATATGCCGTGTAACCAATCAAACTTACCTTTGATTTTTTGAAATACTCGTCCTCACATCTATTCACGGGTCCATTACTATGCGACTCTGCTTCATAATCATTACCAGCGGTCTTCTTTTCGGGTCTAATGTGAAGCAACCAATGTATCCTCCAAGTTGTCAACATGAAACGATCACCATTAACTTTGTCGACCAAATATGATGAGTATGCATTAATTACCTATAAATAATGTGTCAGATTTAACAATGGTATTTTCGAATCAATTGTAAAACAATATATGAAATTAACTTACGTCGCCACTTAGCCACTCATGGTTAATAATCTGACAAGCTCTCCGCACAGTGAGACCTTCTTCCATGCCATCATTGAAAATTTCTGTTTTGACATGTTTTTATGAATGCTCATGCGCGCGCACGTACTTGATGGACGCTTTCACCACATCATACTCATCACTAGATTTGTTAACACCACCATTTTGGAACAATTCTGTAACGCACAACTCAAATAATTATAAACGCAAATATATAAATAATTATTACGCAAGAACAATTAGAAACACAAAAAACTTACTTCCTTTCGCAGAATGTATTGCACGCTTGTTCGGTTTAGGGACCACATAAGGAGACTTGACATGTTGTGGTCCTTTGCGCTTGCGCCTGCCAGTAACCTCCTCCACTTCCTCCTGTACTCCTTGAGAACCAAGCGACGCATGCGATGCGATTTCGTCCGTCTCTAAAGATGTGGCAACTTTTTCATCTGATACTTCTGGTACTTGGATAGGATCATCCATATCACCCTTGAAACTATCCCAGTATTCAGGTGTGCAGTAAAAAGGTGTGTTTCCACGAGAAGTTACATCAACGCCATCATCATCCTTTTGCAAATTCATTTTGAAAGGTGTGCGGAACCGGTCTGAATCATCTTTTTGATATACAAACTCTTTTTTCGGACATCCACCATCGTTTGAAGACTCATTAATGCCTCCGTACAGATTCTCTTTGTCATCTTCCAGGTTACTGGGTTTGTAGAAGACGCCGGTTTTGTTCTTTTTCTCAATCATCCTCTGCAAGAAAACATTTCATCTTAGTTCTTCAATTCAGTGATGGACATTAAAGTGACGTGCTCAAGTGTTACTTGTGCGCATAACTCTGGCAAACGAAGCATTTCCTTCTGAAGCTCATTCATCTCACTCAAAATCCGGTCCATAGTAGGCTTCTGGCTCGAGGCCTCCGAGGTACTGCCCTCTTTCCTCGTTCCAGTAACGTTAGATTTTTTGCTACTAGCTTTCTTGGTTTTTTGAGCTTCTTCTTCTGCAATTTTTTTAGCCTATACTCCTCTGTAATGTTGTCATCGATCTACAAATGCAACAAGAGAATTATACATACAAACCATATGCACACTTCACTTTATTTCATAAATGTAAAAAAACATGATTACTAGGATTACCATCCCAACACCACGACCATATTCATAGTCGTATTTGTCTCTTCTCACAGCCATATCTTCCGTCCAGTTCCTCATCAGCGGGCTCAACAATGCCAACGGATCATATTTTGGACCGGTGATTGGTTGTACCTTCTCCCAGTATAGGTACTGCAAAACACATAAACTAATTAAATTACATGTTCTTCCATGACAGTTTATAACAAAAGTGTTGAAATTAATAAATACAACGTAGTTGTAAAAGGGCGAGGTTCCCCTGGGGCCACTACCTAACATGGCCGTCCTGCAGAAGCTTACCAATCTCCGACAAACAGAATCGTGAAGTGAATGCATTCCAGTTGAACTTCCTTACCAACTTAATATTTTGCACTAAGGCATAGTATTTTTACGAAACGTATTCATGAGACACTGGTGCAATTATAGTTCCTAAGAGAACTAGAAATGTCATCCGAATAAAGTCATCATCAGTGCTGTTATTCTTCACAATCTTTTCTATGAGATCATCAATCATGATCTTACCATTTTTCTTGCTAACAAAACTAACTGGTATTTTTGAGGTTGCTTTTTCTCCTTCAGTACTAAGAAACCCAAAAACATCCACTCCATTGTTTTTCCAACCAAATATGGAGTACACATCATCAGGCCTTAGTGAAATATGACCTTTACTTCCAACAGTACTTCCAGAACTCTCTTCAACCATGAAATTTTTGCTACTCGGATTGTAACCTTGGAGTAAAATGTGAAGCAAAAAATCACGCATCTTTATCGATGGTATTCTAAACATGCCCTGCATATCCGTTTCATAAAACCGGAATTTCTGACTGGGTGACAGTTTGTCAACTACGCTAACCCACTTTTGAACAGAACATGGAATCACACCGTTGATATTCATACTGCATCAAATAGATTTCTGTCACATACCATCGTACTACTATGAGCCTCATCGTATAAAAAAACTGGAAAAAAACTTACACGATGGCGACGGTGGGAGAGGCACCGGCGGCGTATAGAGGGCGACGGGTCAGGGGACGCAAGCCGGCGCGGGCGCACCGACGGCGTTTGTACGGTGGGGCGACGGTGGGAGAGGCACCGACAGCGTATAGAGGGTGACGGGTCAGGTCAGGGCAGGCCGGCGCGGCCGCACCGGCACCGTTTTGGAGTGTGGGGCGACGGGTGGCGTACGTTGGCAGCACGTGCAGATCGCGGCGGCGGCGAGACGGGCTGGATGTAGAAGGAAAATTTGCATGCGGGTCGGCTAACGACGTCGCCCAAGCGCTGATTGCGGCATCATTGTTAGTGGGACGACCCCATGCATGCATGCGCATCGGTTAGCGAGACGGCCGGTGTTTTTTTATAGGGCCTCATTTTTTTAACTAAATAAAATAGGCACATTTTTTTAACTGTATCAATTTTTTTACCTTAACCACTTTTTTTTAACTTAGCCAAACGTGCCCATTTTTTTAACTTAATCAAATAGGCTCTTTTTTTAACTTAGCCAAATGTGCCCAATTTTTTTTCACGTGCTACAGTGCCCTAGCAGGGCACGCACGAAACATTTTGTCCCGTTTCAAGTCGGTATGGATTTTCTACGATTTTCCGGGCCGAAAACCCAGAAAATACTGCCCGGACGTGACGCAACGTGCGTTCGTTGTCGGATTTCATTCATTTTGGCCATGGGATGCCTGGGTGGGGCCCCACACGCGCTGGCAAAGGTTGGGTGCAATCCGTCAAACCGCTCAGGTACTTGCTGTGGAAGGGGGTGGTTTCGGTATGGGCGGAGGGGACCCTCGGTCGCACGTCTCCGCTTCGCATCCGCCAAATGTGCACAATTTTTTTCCACGTGCTACAGTGCCCTAGCAGTGCACACACGCAAAAAATTATCCCGTTTCGAGTCTGTATGTAT
>NC_057801.1:851012945-851024622 GCF_018294505.1 Triticum aestivum | reverse complement strand
ATTCTTTTCCACGTGCTACAGTGCCCTAGCAGGGCACGCACGCAAAAATTTGTCCCGTTTCGAGTCCGTATGGATTTTCTATGATTTTTCGGGCCGAAAACCAAGAAAATACTGCCCGGACGTGACGCAACGTGCGTTCGTTGTCGGATTTCGTTCATTTTGGCCGTGGGGTGCCCGGGTGGGGCCCCACACGGGCTGGCAAAAGTTGGGTGCAATCCGTCAAACCGCTCAGGTAATTGCTGTGGAAGGGGGTGGTTTCGGTATGGGCGGAGGGAACCCTCGGTCGCACGTCTCCGCTTCGCATCCGCCAAACGTGCCCAATTTTTTTCCACGTGCTACAGTGCCCTAGCAGGGCACGCACGCAAAAATTTGTCCTGTTTCGAGTCCGTATGGATTTTCTACGATTTTCCGGAAAATATTTAAAAAGTTGGGTTTACAAATATTTAAAAATATTCCAAAAAATTCATAAATGTTAATGAATTTAAAACTTTTTCAGATAATGTTAATGAATTCAAAAATTCTTGGATTCATAAATATTAATGAATTATAAATATTCTCTGGTTCATAAATTTAAAGAATTTAAAAATATTTCGGAAAATGTTAATGAATTTAAAAATTCTTGTATTCATATATGTTAATGAATTTAAAAATATTCTCTGATTCATAAATGTTAATGAATTTAATAATATTTCAGAAAATGTTAATGAATAAAATATGTCACCTTTTTTTTATTTTTGTTTTTTATTTGTTATATTTTTTATTTCAAAATATCAATTTTTTCATCCACCAGCTTTACTATATGCACATATTTTAACAAAATCTGAACATTTCTAAAACACTTTATGAACATTTAGATACATTTTTGATTTTTTATTTTATGTGTTTTCATTATTTTTTTATTCTACAATTTTTCGATAATTGCATACCTTATTCTCTGCTATGTATATTCGATGCAAAAATTTTAAATATATTGTGAACATTTTTATGCATGGGTCGAAAAAATTTCAAATTTTCTCAGAATAAGCGTTCAATATTTAGCTATTTTTTTGAACAAACTTTGAAGACAAATTAAAACAAGATTCGAACAAACTAGATTGAACATAGAGATATTTTACATAGTCCATTCAACACTACCGAAACGAAACGAGTTTATCCGAACCTAAACGATACATAGTTCATACTTAGAACATTTTTAAAAAAACTACTCCTCCTCCTCGTCGCTAGCCAACAGATCGATGACCTCCACCGCGCCGTCACCGCCATCACCCCCGCCGCCGTCGTCGTCGTCGTCGTCGCTGACCTGGGCTAACGCTCCCAGTCGATGACGTCGTCGTCCGACGACTCCGACGCCTCCGCCTCCGCCTGTGGGACCACTGGCGGAATCGCCGCCGCCACCTGGATCGCTACCGCCTGCTCGGCGGCCTCCCTCGTAGCAGCCACCACCTCTGCAGCAGCTGCTGCAGCCACCGACGCCCGCAGGGCGATGAGTTAACCCGACGTATCGTCGGGATCGCCGTCCTCCCGAAGAACCAACTGCTCCGGTGGCAGTTCCACCTCCGGCGGGGCGGGAGAATCGGCGGGTGCCAGCACAGGTGGTGGAGGGGCCCGACGGCCGTGCGCTACTGGACGGGGGCGCGGGACAAGAAGGCGGCGGCGGTCGCCGATGAGGTCTAGCGTGACGCCGGACTCCGCCAGCCGGTACGCGCCGATGACGGCGGCGTAGTCTTTGCCGTCCCAGAACGTGTGACGGCCGGCGATGTTGTTGCGGCCGTCGGTCCGCTTCTCCTTCGCGGTGGCGCCGGGCCCGCCCCTCGGGTAGCCGTCCTTGTCGAGTTTCTAGTCGTGCGGAAGACGGCAACCCGGCGGCACGAGGAGCCCAAACCGGTAAAGCTCCTCCGTCTCCGGCATGCTCAGGCTCGACGGCCACGCGCTGGGTCCGTCGTCGCCGCCGGTGCCGGAGCTGCTGCCGCCGTGGAATGACATGTCGCCGGCGGCCTTTTGGGAGGTGGAGACGGGGGAGGAGCGGTGTTTGCAGCGACGGGCGGACGGGGGTGCGATTTATAGGGAGATGGCGGGGCAGCGGGCGGACGGGTGGTTGGGCTACTAATTCGATGGCCGGACGGGTCGGCAGTCGAGGGCGACGGCGCGGCAGACGAAGGGACGGGACGGCGGGGCGGCAGACGAGGGGACGGACGGGACGGGGCAGCGGGCCGCAGTTCACGCGCCACGACGCGCTTTCACCGGGCGACGCGCGGATTGACCAACCGACGCGCGGATTGACCACCGACGCGGTAAAAAATAACGTACATCGCCACAATAAAAAAAGCCGTCGGACACGCGTACACGTACGTACGTCGACGGGCCGCGCGGGTACGTCGCGGGGGCGGGGCTGGGGGGAGGGGAAGGGGCAATGACCATCCTACCCTTTTTTTAAGTTTTCAGGTGAAGGGGTATAGGACGATCTGGACCGTTGATGTTTCCAGGGGTTGTACCGAAGAAGAAGTGTAAATGTTTATCTGCAGGGAGTAACAAACTTAATTTGCTTTTTGTATTGGAGCATTCCATAGAGTTTGGACTTTGGAATAGCGACACAGAGTACAAAAATACATGCACGCTTGTTAATGTTTAAACCCCATATCTGTTATTAATTAAAAAATAGACGGGGGAAACAACATATACGCCTATGTCCTACCAGACAGTACTCCCTCCGTTCCAATTTACGCGTTGTGGTTTTAGTTCAAAACTAAAACCACGACAAGTAATTTGGAACGGAGGGAGTACATTTTAAGAGCGGGTCTAGATAAGGTATGCAGCAGGTGAGTAGTGAGATGGCATGAGTCTAGCCCTTTAAATTCAGTGCACTGTCGACCACTCTGCCAAATTATGTCTACTAAGTACTAACCTACTTCAAATTCCATCTACGTGCTTCATTTAGCACATCAAACTCAGATAGTTTTATTTTGCAGGGTGAATTGAGTCATTGACCGTCGGAGATCATTCTACCGCGCACTAAGTGCATCATCCTCAACACCTCTTGCTGGATTAAGAATAAATAAACGGACTGACTAATTTCCTTCGTTGGTGTGTTTGCTTTTCAATTCGAATATCTTCAATCTGCTGAAGCGTCGCTGTAAACTCTAAAGTACCCTTGAGGGGTCCCTGCTATGAGGCCATTCTCAGCAAGTACCCATCATGTGTGGATTTGTATGATTATTCATACTACGGTTTAGTAATTGTGCATCAACTATTTGAACCCTCGATTCTATTCTGCAACCAATATTAACTATGAATTTGTTTGATTACACATAGTAATTTCCTGAATGCATGATTGCTTGTTCTGCTAGCAAAACTGACGAAAGTGCAATGCATGATTGTCTTGATGCTTGTTTGGCGTGTGTGGTGCATACACAACGATCCTAGTTACTCAAGCCAAATCTGTATCCCCTATTCTTTCATGGTGCATCAAGGTGTGTTTTTTACAGAACTATAGACTCTAATGCGTTCGTCGTCAGTACTTGACGGTTCCTTGGACCCCTCAGATCGGGCTTAGATCTTTTGCAGCCAGTGCTACGTACCATTGCCTCAAGTCGGACTGTACCATAGCCTTGTTTGTGTTGCCGTCAAAGTAGATGAAAGATATAAAAGAAATGACAGTCTAGTTCAAGAAGGGAAACACCACATTGCCTCGGTACATTACAAAGATTAAACTTACAAAGGTTAATTTGATAAATGCCACTCCAAATTTGGCTATTCTGATAAATGCGATTGTAATTTTCAAACTTTAAAAAATGCCATCTCATGCCATTTTCAGTGGCATTTTAGAAGTTTGCAGTGGCATTTTTTTAAAGTAAACATATATACAAAATGTTTCTGATGTACGAAAAAAGTACAATGTGTATGCAAAAAATAGTTATCAAAATATTTATTTGAGAAAATGTTAATCATGTAACTCAAAAAATATTAAAAGTGAACAAAAATGTTATGTAAATGAAGATGAAAACTGTACAATGTTTATGAGAAGCCTAGACATAAAAACTTATGTTTTATGAAATGAAACCATATATTTGAAAAAAAAATAAAAATCTGTCCAAAAAAGAATACACATATACCAAAAAATGTACAAGATATCAAATCGTATATTTGAAAACAATGTTATTCATGTAGTTAAAGTGTTTCTTATGTATGGAGAAAATGTATAAATGTGTATGGGAAAATGTAGACATCTAAGAACAGATTTGGAAAAAAAATTAGTCACGCATTTGAATTTTTTTAAACATGAATAAAAAAATGTTCCTGATGTATTAAAAATGTATAACGTGTATGAAAAAGAGGTAGACATTAAAGATTATATTAAAGAAAGTGCTAATCTTTTAGTTTTGTCCATGATGTATACAGATTTTTTACATTATGCGTGAAAAAAGTAGACACGTGTTGAATTTTTTTGAAGAAATGATTTATTTTAAGAAAAATGAAAAAACAAAATGTAAAAAAACTGATGAAAGAACGAAGAGAAGAAGAAAAAGCTAGATAAAATGTCGATTCTTTTGCAAAGATCATAGGTGTTGTCCATTGATTTCTCAAAATTGTTGTTTCTATGGGCTGTCCACTTGTTGAGCACCTTGGTGTTTTCATGGTTGCCTTTGCATTATTGACGCTCTCTGGACCATGATCTATGCACGAACATTTTACATGTCGGGTAAATAAAATCTTATTGCGACAACTTCTTGTAGAATCCAGTGTCATACAATAAATCACCACATCTTTCAGACATAGTTCTCGTTTATATCTTGCTTGCATGTTGCTTGATAGGTAAATTGGCTTTTAGCACAACACCACCCTGAACCCCAGCCTACAAAATGAGATCTTTATAATGAAAACAACAATCATATACTTCAGATGGAAACAATAATTATAACAAGCACAATACTTACCACCAGTGACGTTCCTTTTCCTTGGTAGCTCTCTTTTCAATCACTGTCAAACTGAATCTTTTTGTACTGTTTCGCAACCAGATGCATTCGGCATCCTAGAGGTATGTATCCCTTAAACATTATCAGACGATCAATTTTTTTTCTTGGTGACACTTTAAAACTTCCCAAGTTAATGTTGTTCTCCCTTAGTTGCTTGACCATATCTTTTTTGTGCATAGAACAATGTGCCTACATGACTGACAATGCAACTTCTCACCATATGTCAACGACAATCGACGGTTTGTGTGTTGTCCTCTGCTCATTGACAAACCCCCATCGTCATCTGTCATCATAGCAGTGCAGCCACACCTAATGGATCTGCTGTTCTCCACAAGTGACTCCCCATCTCGAAGAAAATACCCAAAACAAGTTACTAGTGACGGCATCTCCAATGCTCACATGCAAATTTACTTCGGCATCTGACCGCAGAAGGGGGGGGGGGCAGTCTGCGGACACCGATGCCGGAGCCGGCCATCCAACGCTCCCCTCATACATTTCAAACACGGATCAAACTAAACTGATGAAATTCATGCAAAGACTACCGATTTTCATCTAAATCGGACAAGATTCATTACATTACATTTCTGACAAATTTCATATAAATGAGACGAAATTCATTACATTTGGGACAATGTTTTTACTAAACTCTATTCCAAACCTAATCCAGATGATTGTCGGCGCATGTTCCCCATGTCCTGCCATGAGCCCCAAGAACTGAAGCTCCGGAACTTGCCTTCACCTTCTCCAGTTCCGCCTCAACGCTCTCCAAATTTGCCCCCGCAGCCTCCGCCACTACAACTTGAGCAGCTAATTGGCCGACGATTTTCAGCTCTCACTAGTAGAAGAAGGACCTAATATGAGACACATTAGTGTCGGTTTGGTTTTGAGCCAGCACTAATGTGTCCATTAGTGCCGGTTCCAAAGGCTAGCCGGCCGTTCTCATTAGTACCGGTCCGTGGCGAACCTATAGTACCGGTTCGTGCCACGAACCGGTACTAAAGAGGGTGGTGGCAGGGTGTTGTCAGTCTGGGGCCCGTCCAGCACCTTTAGTACCGGTAACCGGTATTAAAGGTCGACGTACATAAACCCTTCGTCCCCCCGAGCCACTCTGTTCTTCCCCGTTCCCCTCACTTCCTCTGTTCTTCCCCCTCTCTCCTCGAGCTCCTCACAAATTTTGCCCAAAATTTGTCAAGATTTGAAGGCCCCCATCCATTCAAATGATCACAAAGGTTAGCAACTTTGTCCTTTCAACTCTCATTGCTAGATTAGCTCTTGCAATGCTTTGTATAGTGATTAATTTGGGAGGAATAATTATATTTGCTAGTATTTGATTTATATGCAATTTGAGCACAAAAATAACACTTAGTTTGCATATGTAGGTGTGGTTTACTTAGTGCCTTCTAAATCTCCGTCGTAACCACCGTCGATCGCCCGCACCGTCCCGTCGCCGGCACCACCTTCTGGTGAGGCTCTTGTTCATGAATGTTTTACATTACCAAATTGATGTTTATGTGATTTGGATATATAGTTACTCGTATAATTAATTATCTTACCCATACGTTGTTTGTTATACATAGTGCCATGGTTTTGATATCCGTCCCCGTCGGCCCTCGTCCTTGTTATGATTCGGATGTGGTATATTCTCTTTTAAAACTAATTGTTGCATTTCGTGTTTATGACAAATTATGCCCATCAAGTTGACATAGATATTTTTATCTAGGAGGTATGTGAACCAGAAATTCCAACCGACCCTATTGTCGAGAGGTTAAATTTAGTTGAAAGAGAAAACGAGTATTTGAAAGAAAAATTGAAAAGAATTGAGGGGGAGAAGATGGAATTGGAGTTGCATGTTGCCGATGTCGTCGATGATCACAAGATCAAGATGGAGAAAATGAGGTTGAAGATTAGAAAGATTAGAAAATATGCCATTGATAGTGTGGCTTGGTATCATTATGCTGTTGGATCAATTGTTACTTTAATTGCGATCTTCATCGCATTTGTTGTTGCATTTAAATTCTTTAGCTAGAGAGTTATTTGTATGTTGCATTTACTTAAGTGTTGTATATGAACTTTATGTATGAACTTGTATTAATTTGGTCTATTCGGTGTTGTGTAATGAAGATGAGCCGACAATGGATGTATGATGACAGATTCTCTCCCGAGTTCATTAATGGCGTGCATACTTTTCTGCTTGCCGCTGAGGCAAACAAGCAGGCGGATGGTTTTATGCCTTGTCCATGTGCTGGCTGTAAGAATGGTCACAGTTACTCTACGTCAAGAACCATTCACGTCCACCTATTTGAGTCCGGTTTCATGCCCCACTATAATGTTTGGACCAAGCACGGAGAAATAGGGGTTATGATGGAAGACAATGAAGAAGAAGAGGACGACGACGGCTATCCTGGCCATAGGTTCCCTGAATACGATGATGCAACAATGGGGGAAGAAACTGAGATGGCAATGCAGAAAGAAGCTGAAGAAGAGGCATCAGACGAGCCCGCTGATGATCTAGGTCGGGCCATTGCCGATGCAAAGAGAAACTGTGCAAGTGATCTGGAGAGGACGAAGTTGCAGCGTGTTAGAGGATCACAAGAAATTGTTGTACCCGAATTGCAAAGCTGACAAAAAAAAGTTGGGCACCACACTTGAATTGCTGCAATGGAAGGCAGAGAATGGTGTATCTGACAAGGGATTTGGAAAGTTGCTGTTAATGATAAAGAATATGCTTCCAAAGGACAACGAATTGCCCGAGAGTACGTATGAAGCAAAGAAGGTTGTCTTCCCTCTAGGGTTAGAGGTGCAAAAGATACATGCATGCCCTAATGACTGCATCCTCTACCGCGGTGAGTACGAGGATTTGAATGCTTGCCTGGTATGCGGTGCATTGCGTTATAAGATCGGTTGCGATGACCCTGGTGATGTTGAGGGTGAGCGCCCCAGGAAGAAGATTCCTCCCAAGGTGATGTGGTATGCTCCTATAATACCACGGTTGAAACGTTTGTTCCAAAACAAAGAGCATGCGAAGGCGATGCGGTGGCACGCAGAAGACCGTAAGAAAGACGGAAAGTTGAGAGCACCCGCTGACGGTTCGCAGTGGAGAAAAATCGAGAGAAAGTACTGGGAGGAGTTTGCAGGTGACCCAAGGAACGTATGGTTTGGTCTAAGCGCAGATGGCATTAATCCTTTTGGGGAGCAGAGCAGCAACCATAGCACGTGGCCTATGATTCTATGTTTGTATAACCTTCCTCCTTGGTTGTGCATGAAGCGGAAGTTCATTATGATGCCAATGCTCATCCAAGGCCCTAAGCAACCCGACAACAACATTGATGTGTACCTAAGGCCATTAGTTGAAGAACTCTTACAACTGTGGAATGGAACAGGTGTACGTGCGTGGGATGAGCACATGGGGGAAGAATTTGACCTAAAGGCGTTTCTGTTCGTGACCATCAATGATTGGCCTGCTCTCAGTAACCTTTCAGGACAGACAAACAAGGGATACCGCGGATGCATGCACTGTTTGGATGATACTGACAGTATATATTTGAATAGTTGTAAGAAGAATGTGTACCTGGGACATCGTCGATTTCTTCCGAGCAGGCATCCCATAAGAAAGAAAGGCAAGCATTTCAAAGGTGAGGCGGATCACTGGACGAAGCCTCGCCACCGTACTGGTGCTGATGTACATGATATGGTCAAGGATTTGAAGGTAATCTTTGGAAAGGGTCCTGGAGGACAACCTGTTCCGAAGGACGCTGACGGACGCGCACCCATGTGGAAGAAGAAATCTATATTTTGGGACCTGCCATATTGGAAAGACCTAGAGGTCCGCTCCGCAATCGACGTGATGCACATGACGAAGAATCTTTGCGTGACCCTGCTTGGCTTTTTGGGCGTGTATGGGAAGACAAAAGATACACCAGAGACACGGGAGGACCAGCAACGTATGCACGGAAAAGACGACATACATCAGGGTCAGGCCAGCTACGCTCTTACCAAAGAAGAGAAGGAAATCTTCTTCGAATGCCTGCTCAGCATGAAGGTACCGTCTGGCTTCTCGTCGAATATAAAGGGAATAATAAATATGGCAGAGAAAAAGTTCCAGAACCTAAAGTCTCATGACTGCCACGTGATTATGACGCAACTCCTTCCGGTTGCATTGAGGGGGCTTCTACCGAAAAACGTTCGATTGGCCATTGTGAAGCTATGTGCATTCCTCAATGCAATCTTTCAGAAGGTAATCGATCTAGAAATCATACCAAGGTTACAGAATGATTTGGTGCAATGTCTTGTCAGTTTCGAGTTGGTGTTCCCACCATCCTTCTTCAACATCATGACGCGCGTCCTAGTTCACCCTTGCAAAGAGATTAACGTTTTGGGTCCTGTATTTCTACACAATATGTTCCCCTTTGAAAGGTTCATGGGAGTCTTGAAGAAATATGTTCATAACCGTGCTAGGCCGGAAGGAAGCATCTCGAAGGGCCATGAAAATGAGGAGGTCATTGAGTTTTGTATTGACTTTATTCCTGACCTTAAGCCGATTGGTGTTCCTGAATCGCGGCATAAGGGCAGACTGGAAGGAAACGGCATGCTAGGAGGGCATCAAATAATATGTATGGACGGGCATTCTCTCACTGAAGCACACTACACAGTTCTACAGAATTCCGCCTTGGTGGCTCCGTATATGGAGGAACACAAGAATTTCCTACAGTCCAAACACCCGGAGAAGTCTGACGACTGGATTACACGCGAACAAACGAGGACTTTCACCGGTTGGTTGCAGAAACGTGCCCTGAATGATGGCGATATTCAAAATGACCTGTACTCGCTGTCCCAGTTACCATCTTCGAATATAATGACTTTCAAAGGGTACCAGATAAATGGGAATACATTTTACACGATCGCCCAAGATAAGAAGAGCACCAACCAAAACAGTGGTGTCCTCTTTGATGCAACAACCAACACGGGAAAGGAAACATATTATGGTTACATAGAGGATATATGGGAACTTAACTATGGATCAGGTGATTTGAAGGTCCCTTTGTTTCGGTGCAAATGGGTCAATATGACACGAGGCGGGGTAATGGAAGACCCGCAGTATGAAATGACAACAGTGGATCTCAACAATCTTACGTATGCAGACGAACCATTCATCCTAGCCAATGATGTGGCGCAGGTTTTTTATGTGAAAGACATGTCTACCAGGCCGAGAAAAAGAAAAGATAAGGAAGCGAATGGATCATACGACGAGCCAAAGCGCCACATAGTTCTTTCAGAAAAAAGAAACATCGTGGGAGTGGATGACAAGACAGACATGTCAGAAGATTATGAAAAGGTTGATGAAATTGCTCCATTCACAGTGAATATTGACCCGAGCATCCAGTTAAATGATGAAGATTTTCCCTGGCTACGGCGCAAAGGGACACACGAGAAGAAAAAGTTTCACACCCAAATATCTGGGATGTGATCGGCTTCACTATCATCACTTTCTTCTGTGTTTCACACCCAGGAGGGAATGTCTGTAATAGTTAGGGTAGTTAATTATGTGTTTTGGCATTTGAAACGCGAAGAAATTTTATGTGCAAACAAATTCTTTTTCATTCATTTACTGATTTTTTTTCCAGCTAAATGACCCTGAAATTGAAAAGCATTTGAAATGAACTCAGAAAAGGTTGAAAGTTGGCACGGTATCATAATTTTATACAAATAGCATGTGCAAAAAAGTAGAGAGGGTTACGGCAAAAACTGGATACACTTCGTGTACAAAATGGACAATCTTTTTCGAAGTATCAGGGTTTCCGACGAAAACTGAAATGTTACAAAGGCCTTTCATTTTTTAAATAACCTAAGCATTACCAAATTGAATATAATGATAAAACACACTAATATTAAACATAAGAAAAAAGAATCACTGAAAAATCTTTTTCCAAAGTTAAGTTATTCACAAACTAGTGATTCACACAAATTTCAAATAATTCAAAATTTAAACTATTCAAATTTGAAAACTACCAGCACTAACAGATCAAAGTTTGTAAATTTTTGTACCTAAAGCAAAAATATTCACAAAGAAACTCTAAATACAGCAAAAACAACTCAAAAGTAAATAAAACAAATAAAAAAGCAAAAAAATTAAGAAAATAAAAAAAGCCCGCCAACTGGGCCAAAGCAGCCTGCATACGACTAGAAACTCAACCTTTTGTTGGGCCAGGATGCATGCCCGCAAAGGCCCAGTAGGCCCACATGGCAGCAATGAATTGGTAGGCCCAGTAGGCCTGCTTAGGAGAGGAGCTCGAGAGAGCTACCGCACTGGGGCTTACAAACCAGTGCGGTAGCCCTTCAACTAGCGAGGTGGGACTAAACTTGCCGCACCGCACTGCGTCAGCGCACCCCCTTTAGTACCGGGTGGTGGCACAAACCGGTACTAAAGGGGGGCCTTTAGTATCGGTTGGAGCCACCACCCGGTACTAAACGGGGTGCGCTTCCCGCCGCTTGGCCTGGCCAAAACAGACCTTTAGTACCGGTTGGTGGCTCCAACCGGTACTAAAGGTCTATCCTATATATACAACACTTGAAAAAAATTCAGTTTGCCTCTCTGTTCTTCCTCCCTCCGTCGCGCCGCCCTGCCCCGATCGTCGCCGCCCTCGCCCCTCGTCGCCGATCCCGGCCGTCCCCGCCCCTCGTCGCCGCCCACGTCGACGTCGCCGCCCCGG
>NC_057801.1:851002330-851012385 GCF_018294505.1 Triticum aestivum | reverse complement strand
TGTTACAAATTTTTCTGTTTTTTAGTTATAGAAATGTTAGAAATTATTCTGTTTTTTAGTTATATAAATATTAGAAATGTTAGTTTTATAGGAATGTTATAAATGTTTTCTGTTTTTTAGTTATAGAAATATTTATAGAAATGTTAGCAATTTTTCTATTTTTTAGTTATATAAATATTACAATTGTTATGGAAATGTTAGTTATATAATCATGAAATTTTAGAATTAGTTTTAGTTAGATGAATTAGATTAATGTCAAATTGTTAGAATTTGCATAAAATTTAGAATTTTAGTTATCACAATCCAACCATTTAAAAAATGTTACTTTTCGCGGGCATATAGTATTTGTTCTCGACGATATGCCCGGCCCGCATCCTCGCCGTCGACCCGTTCGCGACAACGTCATGCTTCAGGGGACCCATGTCCGGGACTGGGCTCCGCCGGGCTGGCACTGGGAGGTGCTACCTGGAGGGGCGCGCCGCTTGTTGAGGAACCCGACCTCGGGTCCCGTCGTTGACCCTGATCTTCTTTGGTGGCGTTCGCGTGGGCCACATTCGGAGCAGAGGCAGCCGGCCCCGCCGGAGGTGGTGCGTCGCCGTGTCAGGGAGGAAGATGAGCACGTCCATCGCTACATGGCTTCTATGGACGACGTCAGGTTCTCCACTACTTGGCGGGTTCTTTGGGCAGATGACCGGAGATATGATCCTGTGATGGTTCCTTCTCTTTGGGTGTGCACCGCCCGCGCCCCAGGAACCGCGAGTGACGCCCTAGATTCTTTTGTAGTACTCGATCTTTATTAGGTACCTAGCCAGTGATGTATTCGATATATAGTATTCGAGACGATGTATTCGAGATTATATATATTAAGACGATGATGTATTCGAGAGGATGTATTCGAGATTCAGATTTTCCTTATTGATTAATTGCATCCATGCATTGTAATTTGAATACTAAATTGTTTTATATTTCTTCTGTATTATTAGTTAAGTAAAAGCTATGGCGGACAATACCGGCAGAGAGAGAGAAGAGGAATTGTTCGACATCATACGCAGCCCTCACGGGCTAGATGATCTGAATGAAGCAGATGACGGCTCCCAATATCTTAACAATACCGGAGAGGGTGATGAAAAGATATTCGATCTCGACGACCGGGCTGATGAAGTCATGAACTATGATTATGATTATGACACAGACAATGTTGATCTTCAAATAACAAACACTACCGGCGAGGTATATTTATATAAGCATGCATCATGGTGATCATCACATGTTTTTTATTGAAGATATATTAACGAATCGATCTTTCTTCTTTCAGCCCTCCGGATTGAGAAAATCTGCTTCTACAGACAGCAAGATAAAGCGAGGCCCGGGCAGATTGTTGAAGGATGGTGTAAAGTACCACATCGAATCCATCAAACCTAGTGGCGAACCCCTCACGCCTAAGAACATTGCGAACAAGTGGACTCGTCAGTGCGGAGTTCTTGTGAAGGACAAACTCCCGATCTCCATTCAAGAATGGAAAGAGCCAAAGACTAAACGTCCAGGTGTTACTTGGGTCGATGGCAGAGCCAAAGAAGACCTGGTGAAATCTCTGATGGAACATTTCATCCTACTAGATCATTTCACTAAAGCAGATGTGGACAAAGTCAAGGCCGCTGCTCTTAAGAAGATGACAATTGCATTCAACACCCACAAGAAAACTATATGGGCCAACTACCTCGCTAATGAAAGGAAGACTCCAGATTTCAAGGGAACACTAGAGAAGCAAAGAGAACATTGGGACGCTTTCGTGACCTTCAAGGATTCAGAAATATCTAAGGAACGGTCGATGAAAAACAAGGCAAATGCCGCAAGAAAGACGTGATTCCATAGGCTGGGTCCAGGTGGCTACGCGGTGGCATTGCCTAAGTGGGATAAGTCTGAGCAAGAGATGGAGGATGCAGGGGTCACTCCGGTTACCCGGCACTGGCCCCCCAGGTGCAGAACTTGGTTCTATGCGCATGGGGGGCCTTGGACCCGAAGACAGGCATGGTTTCGAAGAAGGCAAGTCTAAAAGGAGCCGAACAAAAGATAATTGACGCACTAGAAGAAGCTTGAGCGGGGGTGTTCACGCCCAATAGAGAGAACGACGAGCTTACGCGTGCCCTGGGAAATCCTGAACACCCGGGAAGAACACGAGGCATGGGTGTTATTCCCTGGTATGAGGGCTTTTCGGACTGGAATGACGACTATAGGTCCCGTGCAAGAAAGAAGATGGAGGAGGAGAAGAAGAGGAAGCTAGAGGAGGAGCAGAGGAAGCAGGACGCAGAACACCTTCAAGGCCTAGAAGCAAGGCACGCGGACCTGGCACTCAAATTCCAGCAGCAGCAGCAGCAGATCGACTCACTTAGCCAGGAAAGGGGGTCTCAGCAGCGGCAGCAGCAAGCGGATGATCGTCCAGCATTGGATAGCACCGTCCCATCCATGTTGAGAAGCAGCGTTGGTTCTACCCCGGGCGACACACTGCTGGATAAATAACCTGTGGATGACATCATAGAGAACACTAACTGCAAGCTACACTCCAAAATGAAGAACATATCCATGAAGGTGGCGGACGGCGTTGCTTTTCTAGTTACCCCCGAAGCAACCTACCATTGCATCCCGATTCCAGAGGGCTATGCTCGTGTCATGGTTGATGAAGTGGTGGACCCATATTCGGGGCTAACGCTTGACATTCCTGGAGGTGAAGACGAGCGCACACTCGGAGAGGCCATACATTGTATCATCCTATGGAGAAAGGATTGCATAATCTTTCGAAGTCCACCGACACCGCGTCGTCTGCCGACTCCTCGAAGTCCGCCACCGAGTCAGCAGACTCCCGCTCCTCCAAGTCCACGAACGCGTGAGACGACTCCTCCTCGAAGTCCGCCACCTTCTCCAAGTCCCCGAACGCGTGAGCTGACTCCTCCGGTTTCAAGCCCGGCACAGCGTCATGCCACTTCTCCGGTTGCAAGTCCGGCACCGTGTTAGGCCACACCTCCTACTTCAAGTCCGGCACATCGTCAGGACACTTCTCCTGGTCCAACTCCACGTCAGCCGTCTCCGCCGTCTCAGCAATCGCAGAAGAGACATCCCACAGCTTTGGTGCGTAGCGGTACGAGTCGAGGTAGTTCAGGAAGTACAGGCGAAGGCAAGCGATATAAATATGGTCTAAGCCTCGCTCCTCTTCCTCAGAGGCCTTACGACATGACTAAGGAGCAAAACACAGCCATAGTGCAAGCCCAAGTGGACGCCCATTTTGGACCAAAACCGGCACCGCCGCCAAAGGAGAAAGTGCCTGAGAAAGTAATTGACCACTTCATTCGTATGGCTAGAGAACCAGCTCCCAAGCCTGTTGACTCGGACTATGAGCGCCAAATCAGGAAGGCACATCGAGCACGACTACAGAAGGAAGCGAGCTCAAGCTCGAGCCAACAAGCAGCTGGCAAAAAATGCAGGAAAACTGTTCCCCAGTTGGGAGAACAGGCGGCGCAAGCGATCCCCCCACTTGTTGTGCCAACAACACATGAGAGGAGTAGTACGCGCGCCAAATATTATTGTGGGCAAACCGTTAGCGTTCCCCAGCATGGCAATGTGGTAATAACAGAGGATCATATAATGCAGGCTCAAATGCTCAATATCTCTGTTGGACAACTCCTCGAAATCGAGCCCATGCCTACGCTTAAAGAATCGGAAAAAGCATGGCAATATGTCCGGGACAAACCTTTGGTCCATCCAGACAAGGTCAAGGACCTCCCAACGAGAATGTATCAATTGCATCAATGGTACATGAACATTACCAAGATTTCCAATCGAGAGTCCCTCATGGTGAATGTCAAGCATGAGCATTATTACCATGAGAAAGCTCTGGCCATTGAGTATCCAGAACTATTTCAGTTATTTAATCAAGACGCACTCGACAAGTCTATTGTCAGTTGCTATTGTCTGTAAGTGATTTCTTTCTGTAACTTAAGTCTCAAGCTAGTTATGTAGTCATAATTTTGATCAATCATTACATGTAATTATCCTTACTATATTCTTTTTCTGTGGTATTATATGCAGGATGAACATGTATGAAATGAAAAAAGCTGGACGCTATGGTGTTGGGTTCATTGACCGAAATACCATTAATCAGGACATATGGGAGATTGACCATTGTAAAGCTGCTCTAGAGGAAAGCATGCTAGAGTTCTTGAAGCGCCTCAATACCTTCGAAGATATACTACTTCCTTACAACTTCCCGTGAGTCACACTATCTTGTACTACAAATTTTGTTTTTGCTTACTAGCTAGCTAGATGTTAATAATTAAGTGTATACGATTTACGGTAGTTGATTAATTTTATGCACATGCCCGCTTAATTAAGACATGCAAACGTGTGCGTATGTAGTTGGCACTGGGTCTCGATAGACATTAAAGTTGAGGAAGGAAAAGTTGAATTACTGGACTCACTAACTAAAGAAGATAAAGACTACAGCATCGTGAAGGGGATAGTCAACAGGTAATTTCAATCATTATTAACTATTAGTTCCTGATATGAACTATTTAATAACCCCTTTATTAATTTTCTTTGCCGGCGGGCAGGGCATGGGCAAAGTTCATCGCGGTGACTCCAGGAGAATGGCCAAAAAAATTGTTTTGGCATCGACCCACGGTAAGTGATTAAGTACTACTAGCTAGCTACCATCTCTTTAATTCTTGTTTCAATATCATTAATTAATTATTATGCTTAATTAATCATTATCTGATTCAATTCCATTCTCGTAAAGGCCCTGAGGCAGGCGAAAGCGAATAATCTGTGTGCATACTACGTTTGCGAGAACAGTCGCATGATGACGTGCGAAAGGAGCAGATCTGATAGACAGGATTGGGTACGTTTTTGTCAGAACACTATTCACACCATTATTGATATCTAGTCACACAACTAACACACATGCATATTGATCTCCTTCTTAACAGTTCAGATCGGTGCGGGATAAGCTCCTACCATCGGACCGCATACAAGCACTTCAAGAGGAAATAGCCGGATTTTTGCTCGACCAGGTCATAGATCCGAAAGGAGAATACTATTATCCGCTACCGCCCCCATGAACCACTTGTCATCGTGCTCCGAAGGCACCAAGGCAACATGTAGTAGAAATTGTATATGTATATACATGTGTATATGTGTGAATAGTTAATGGTGTTGGCTGTGAGACATTCGATGATATATATATATATATATATATATATATATATATATATATATATATATATATATATATATATATATGCGGTTCTACGTACGAGAAAATCTATTTAATATATATGCATAACGTGTACAATTTATAGTATCGTGAAATACCAGCAAACAAAAAAGAATTAAATGGCAAATAAAGCCAAATTGAAAACACAAAATTAAAGCAAAAATTAAAAAAAACACCCAAACATTTAGTACCGGTTGGTGTTACCAACCGGTACTAATGCCCTCCACGCAAACGGGCCTAGCTCGTGCCACGTGGTGGCACTTTAGCGCCGGTTCGTGACGAACCGGTACTAAAGGTCGGGGACCTATAGTCCCCACTCTTTAGTGCCGGTTGGCGAACCGGCACTAAAGGCCGATTCTGCACTAGTGTTTCCAAGCTTGGCTTCAGGTGGAGGGGAAGAGCGGTGGCCTTCCTGGGACCCGAGTGGTGGCGACATACGAGTCACTACTCTTCCTCACTATTGGCGACACTCGCGGACGTGCCAGCTTCATGATCGTGGCGGGCAGGCATGGCCTTGGCGGAGCCAGCGATGTTGAAGAAAATATGCCCTAGAGGCAATAATAAAGTTGTTATTTTATATGTCCTTATTCATGATAAAGGGTTATTATTCATGCTAGAATTGTATTGATCAGAAACTTAAATACATGTGTGAATACATAAATAAATACCGTGTCCCTAGTAAGCCTCTACTAGACTAGCTCGTTGATCAAAGATGGTTAAGGTTTCCTAACCATAGACATGTGTTGTCATTTGATAACGGGATCATATCATTGAGATAATGATGTGATGGACAAGACCCATCCGTTATCTTAGCATATGATCGTTCAGTAGCTATTGCTTTCTTAATGTCAAATACATATTCCTTCGACTATGAGATCATGCAACTCCCGAATACCGTAGAAATACCTTGTGTGCTATCAAACATCACAATGTAACTGGATGATCATAAAGATGCTCTACAGGTATCTCTGAAGGTGTCTGTTGAGTTGGCATGAATCGAGATTAGGATTTTGTCACTCCGTGTATCGGAGAGGTATCTCTGGGCCCTCTCGGTAATACACATCACAAGAAGCTTGCAAGCAAAGTGACTAAGGAGTTAGTTACGAGGTGATGTATTATGGAATGAGTAAAGAGACTTGCCGGTAACAAGATTGAACAAGGTATGAAGATACCGATGATCAAATATCGGGCAAGTAACATACCGACAGACAAAGGGAATAACGTAAGTTGTCATTACGGTTCGACCGAGAAAGATCTTCGTAGAATATGTAGGAACCAATATAGGCATCTAGGTTCCGCTATTGGTAGGTGTCGCGGTCATGTCTACATAGTTCTCAGACCCGTAGGGTCCGCACGCTTAACGTTCGTTGACGATATAGTGTTATATGAGTTATATCATTTGGTGACCGAATATTGTTTGGAGTCCCGGATGAAATCATGGACATGACGAGAAGCTCTGGAATGGTACGGAGGTAAAGATTGATATATAGGACGATGCTATTCAGACACCGGAAAGGTTTTGGAGTGAACCAGGTATTCATCGGATCACCGGAAGGGTTTCCAGGAAGCCATGGGAGGCTATATGGGCTGAATGGGCCAAGAGGAGAAACACACCAGCCCACAAGGGGCTGGTGCACCCCTCTCCCTGGCCGCAGGCCCTAGGGGAAGGAAAAGGGGAGGGTTGGCCCCTACTGCCTTTCCCTCCTCATGAGAGAAAGGAAAGGGAGGGGGCGCCACCTCCCCCTGCCTTCCTCCCGCGCGCAAATAAGGGGGGCGGCTAGGGCAAGACACCAAGGAGGATTCGACCTCCTTGGGGGCGCCTCCTAGCTACCTCCCCTCTTCTATATATATAAATAGTTACTACCACTTATGTTTCATATGTTTTAGGTAGTATCTATCATATCGGAGAGTATGTACGCGTAGTATGTAGTATATAAGAATGTTTATGTAGTATATATACTACTTTTTTGGTAGTATGTATCATATTTTGTGCATACTCTATTTCACGTATAAATATGTACGTATTTCACAAATACAATAAAATTATGACCTCACTTGCAATTTTTTCATACAAATCACTTGGGAGTATCTTAGATATAGTATATGAACATAATAAAAATAATAAAGTAGAGTATATACTACCACATGATATTATATGAAAGACGGGTGTAGCTACACCCGGTATTAGGATGCATTTTCCACATGATATTATATAGTTTCGACAGATACTACATACAACATACAAAACGCAAGCGGTGGTAATATTAGCTACACCACTTCCGCACTGCATGCTGAACGCAAGTGCACTGCATCTTCTTGACGACGACCACTGCAATATAGACTAGTGAACTTCTCGTCGGAAAAAAACTGCACGAGTTATTTTTTCGGTACTGTTTTCGATCTAATTTTTTAACTGTTTATCGGAATGAGGCGTGTAATATACCGTTGAAAAGCTATGGATTAGGCGCAACTTCCACATGTTGAACACTTTCCGAGATTCCATACGGTTTAAGAGCAGCTTTGAAATTGGCGCGTCCCATGACGAGTGGCAGCGAGCGTTTTTTGGCGATTTCTTCTAAACTGCTCGCCGGAATGAAGCAAACGATATGCCGTTGGATAGATATCATCAAGGCGCATCTTTTTCATATATAAATGTTTCTATAATTCCTTACGGTTTAAGAGCAGTTTCAAATTTACTAAATCACGGAACTCTGTTTTTCAAATTTTTTGAAATTTTCGGTACTGTTTTCGCTCCAGTTGTTGAACCGTTTGTCGAAACGAGGCGTGTGATACGCCGTTGGAAAGCTACGAACGAGGCGCAACTTTCATATGTTGCAATGTTTTTGAGATTCCTTACGGTTTTAAGTTAATTTTGAAAATTGTGTGGCGGACGACGAGTGGCAGCTGCTGTTTTTCGCGAAATTTATACAAATCGATGGTCGAATTGATTCAAACTATACGCCAGTGGAAAGGTATCGACGAGGCGCAACTTTTTCATATAGAACACTCTCTAATTCTTTACGGTTTAAGAGCAGTTTTAAATTTACCGAAATGCGGACACTGTGTTTTTCGCGACACCCAAATCGACGTGGGTCCTTCATCCGATTGAAAACCGCACTGCAACGGATGAAAAACCGCACTGCATCACACGGGTAAGAGAACTACATCTTTGTTTTATTCAAACGTGATTTTTTGAAGAACGAGAAAGTAGAGTGCACTTCACATCGGGTGTAAATGAACCACAACAGTACGAAAAAGTGAACCACATTACTTTTTTCGCTTTCGTAACAATTTTTTTGCACTTACGGGATGAACAACATCATACGACCGACCGCACTGCTTCAGAATGAAAACCGCACTGCATCGAACGGGCAAGCGAGCTGCATAATTTCTTTTGTCGGACATAATTTTTCTCATATGAGTTTTTGTTGTCTTTTTTCTTTACTTTTTTTTGTGAACGAGAATGGACCGCATAAACGACGGCAAGTGAACCCCAAGACTCTTGAGAGTGAACCGCATTACTTTTTTTTACTAGTTTAAATGTCTTTCAACAAACACAACATAAATTTTTTAAATACATTTTTCCAAGTGAAGTGTACTTCAAAGTCCTTCGGAGTGGACCTCTTTTAAGACCGGAGTGCACTGTAGTTTTCTCTTTCTTTTTTCTCTAGAGTTTAGGTTCCTCCTAGTGCACTGCATACATTTTTTTGGTTAATGAAATATGCACAGCGGGGACGACGCGAGTGGACTACATTTTTTGTTTGCACGCTACACATTACACACAAGCATTCATCCACATCCATTTTTTACTCTCTTTTCCTCTCTGCATTTTCTCAAACAAAAAAATGAATTTACTTTAAAGGAACATTGACAGAGCATTTATGTCTGTGTTTTCTCGAAGAATAAAACGAACTTTAGAAAAAACAACAACATTCTTTTTTTCTCCTTGGTACATGTGCTGCACTGCACGTCGATACAATCTGCACTGAAAAAAGAAACAAGCATTTTCTGTACTGCATCCATGCGTGGCCATGGCGCACGCAAGCACTAAAACGCCGTGACACCGGACGACATGCGAGGCCATGGCAAACTGCATCTGAAGGCAAAAAAAGAAGCAGCAAAAGACGCAATTTCTGGACTGTACGGGGCGTTGCTGCCGCCGTTCACCTTCAGCTCCATGATTGAAGGAGGTTGGCCTCCTGCCTGCCCTTTCGGCAATGCAATGTAACAAAGGAGGGGGAGATGGAGGAGGGGGAGATGGAGGTAGGGGATAGAGGAAGGGTTTCGGTGGAGGCCCTGAGAATCGACCGACTGCAGTCGCCGTTGGCCTGAGCCGTGTGCCCATTCGTGGATCTTGCCGTCGCGGCGACGGAGAGGTCGTTAGAGGAGGCGGGCGGCCTCATGCGGGGGTGGGAGAGGAGGTGGCTTGCGGGAGGCCTTGCCGGCTCCAAACCATCGATGGAGGGCCGCGTGGGGCCGCAGGTGTCCGGATCTGGCGTGGGGAGGGAGGAGGCGCACTATAGTGGAAGAAGGTGGTGGCAGCGGCGCACCGGCGTAGAAGGTGGAGGGAGTTGGGGTGTGAGATGGGAGGCCACTGGTGGTGTCCGTGGCTGCCTACGGGGCCGGGACAGCCAGATCCTGCATGGGCAAGGCCCTGATCTCCTATTGGGTTCCGTGGTGGACGGATCTAGGACTACTGGTGGCCGGGGCTGCGGGGGAGGGGTGCGACGGTGGTGGCGTTGTAGGTGGCCGGGCTACGGGGGAGGGGCGCGGCGGCGGTGGCGCTGTAGGT
>NC_057801.1:850998103-851000603 GCF_018294505.1 Triticum aestivum | reverse complement strand
GCAATGGTGAGCGGTAGATAGATGGATGGGTGGCGTCGAAGTAGGTTCCTTGGCAACCGCATGTATTTAATGTAGGGCGCCGGATGGTCGTGATGTCGTTTGAACGCGAAGCAGTCGTGTGCGCCAGAAAGCGGCGCGGGCGGGGCTCTCTCGGCCGGCACGCCGCTGCCATGCCGGCAGTACTCAGATGTCGCATCTACTCTGGCCGGGCATGATTGCAACACCGCCGCTCTAAAGGGCGCTTACCGTTTCGAGCGGGAAGCGCGCGCGGGCGTGGGAGGGTTTTTGGGTAGGCCATGGCAGCCAGAAGCGAACAAGGTAGTGGTCCGGACGCTTGCAAAGCCTCCCCCTTTATCTCCAGTTTCCGAAAAAAATGCGTTCAAACCATCGAGTGGTCCGATACAGGACTGCATTAGATGGTACAACACGTAAGGACCGTGCGGTCCGGACATATATGGGCGGTTTTTGGTTCCGCATTAGAGATGCCCTAAGTAAGTAATTATATTTTCGTAGAAATGAGTTAGAAATTGCACATTCACGTGTGCATTCTTCTCTTTCATTGGTCATATAATGATTATGTATGTTGTCTCACCACAACAATGGCTTGGTGCTCTTATTGGCAACCTTCAACACACAAACTTGATCTATATTTTGAACCATGACACCTTTTCCATCACATCCTTTGCTGACATCCTGCAAGGTTTTTGGTGAGATTGCTGAATATATGGATATGGAATCAATGACGACGGATCAGATTGATGAACAACCTTGCCGGCCACCATCATGGTTGGACCGTATCCATATGTTCGACATTGCAGATCCGCATTTTGCTTGTACTCCAGCCTCTAATATCTCTGCCTTCGATGCCTGTCGGCCTCCTCTTCTCCAGCCTTGGCCACACCAGAGGCGGACATGAATGACGACCTCACTGATGCGGTGGTGGGGAGAGAAACCTCGGACCGAAGGGGCGCAACTATGTCTCGTCTTTAGTGAGTCGAGTCTTCCGACTGGCTGAAGCGCGCGAGCATATGGGTCGGCCCAGGTTCGCGGGTACTATAGTGCCTTATTTTCTTTTCTTTTTTTTCACATTTTTATTTTGTTTTTTTATTACATTTTAAATTTTGTTTACACTTTCAAATAGTCTAAACATATATATTACAAAAATAGACTTTAGATAATACTTCTAAAAATGTTAATCATGCATTTGAAAAATGTTGGATGTGTATACAAAAAATGTTGAACAAGTATTTGAAAAAATGTGATGATATATATAAAAATGTTGAGTATTTGAGAAAATATTGTACAAGTATTTGAAAAATGTTGAACAAGTATTTGAATAATGTTGAACACGTATTTGAAAAAATATTGATCAAGTACTTGAAAAATCTTGAACCAATATTAAAAAAAATGATGATCATATATATAAGAATGTAGAATGAAGAACAAAAAGTAGGAAAACCCAAAAAAGATGAAAACCAAAGAAGAAACAAAAGACCAAAGAAAAAAAGAAAAAAAAAAGAGGAAACAAATGCAACAAGAATGAAAACGGAGAAGATAAAAGAAAAAAACGAAAAACCAATCTGGAGAGAACCGGCTGCACTCAATTCAAGTAGAACTGTAGAACACGTCCTCACACACACACACACACACACACACACACACACACACACACACATATATATCATGAATTGCCATGTTGGCTAGTAGCGCTAGTAGCTCCCAATTTCCTTCTCTTTTTCGCATTAACTGTGCGTGAAAATTGGCCGGCCCTGAGATTGAAGCCAGGGCCGCATCATGTTCATTGGTACAGCTCAATCGAAATTATTTGGCCGGGATGAAGGGCCATATTCATACATTGGCACATCGTGAGATTCTGTGTTTTTGGCCCGTATTGCCAGGTAAAGCAATTCGGCCCAGATCTTAAAAGCAGATTGTTTTTGTAGCGGCAGAGATGCTTCGGCGGTGCACCGATGACCCGACGATGCTCCATTGCAGCACTAAGTATGCTCCGGCAGCTCAGCTGGCATAGAGAATGAGCCGATCTCAGGAGCGATCCAAAGCTGCAACTGTTTATCACTGCCTTCTTTTTAGCGGTCTGCTTCTCGGTAACCTGAGGCAAGCGGGTGGCTAAGAAGCATGTTGAGAATCAACCATCGATCAGTTCCTCATCATCCATTGTTGAGGCTCTGACAAAAGAAACAATAACACACAACATAAATATAATGCTTGCTATGGGCATATGCAACGAAACTGCATTAGATGAGCATGAAACTTATTTTCGATACCAGCTGACCAAAACATAAAAAACTTGTGCTTCTGAGAAAACCTATCAAAAAAAGGAAAGAGTCATGAAGCTGTGCTGCACTACTATATAATTAGGTGAAGACAAACAAACCCTGGAAAAAGAAAGCCATGAATCTGTGCTGCAATGCTATACAACGTCAATCTTAAAAAAAAACACTAGAAAAAATAAACTGATTTTGCATCACAGCCTTGTGTC